>NW_027115403.1:978-8439 GCF_000696795.3 Halyomorpha halys | reverse complement strand
TTTTTTTTTTTTTATTTTTTTTTTATCCCCCTCCCTAGCCATCTCTGGCATACGGGGTGCGGGAGCAGTGGGGTAGTGTGCAGGGGTTTGCGCATGCCACTACTCCCTAGGATCACCAATTTTTTCTTTTTTTATTCTTTTGTTAATTATTCAATTAATTTTTTTATTTTTTTTATTACTGTGGTGCAGCCCAGCGCTACGTCTGATGGAGCTGCACCTTGTCCACTGCATCCCTCTGGGTGCCTCCTGCAGTTACCAGACTGGTCCAGTGATCCTCAGCAGAGCCAGTCTCTGTATGGTGGCCAGTCTTCTCTTCTGTGTTTGCGTGAGGTTTCGGCTCCATGCCGTACCTCAGAATTCCTAAGATCACACCTTTATATATGGTCATCGTTGCAGGGTATCTAAGGCCCCAAAATGCACCCCCTATCCTACTTAATCCATTAAGTGACAGGGTCACCCTGTCCTTTAGATACACCGGGTGAGAAGTGGCATCGAATCTTCTTCTTATCCTCACTCCAAGATATGTCACCTCCTCACTCCTCCTCACCCTCTCTCCTTGGATATTCAGGGTGATAGGACGAGCCCTGCCCATGGAGCCTCTTATGAGTATGGCTTGAGTCTTGGCTGCTGCAATACTCAACTTCCTCTTCACGCACCACTCTCCTACAAGACTGGCACACCTCTCCGCTTCTGTCTTTAGTCTGGATCTGCTGTTCTTGGCCACGATGACTGCCAGGTTGTCCACGTAAGCCGTGGCAAGGAACCCCTTGTCTTCTAGTTCCTCCAGCAACTCATCAAATACTAGCTTCCACAGAGCTGGTCCTAGGACCGAACCCTGCGGACATCCTCTTTCGATTCTTCTCTCGACCTCGTACGCCTGGCTCTGTAGTATTCCTTTTTTAACTGTGTTAGAGCCGGCGTCCACCATGAGACCGGACGTACTCTCGCCCTTCAGTGTTGGCGCCCGTAAGCATTGCCACTCTGCAGTCAATCTCGGGCTCCTCATCCATTGGGTCATCTCCCCATTCATCTCTCTGTCAGCTAGAATGGGCCCTCCAGTTCGCCGATCGGGTCACAAGACCCTTTTCTACTTCTGGGGCAACGCCTTTCTACTTCTGGGGTACCAGAAGGCTTGTTTATAATAACCAGCTCACACCTCGCCACGCATTCTTCTACCTACCTCTCTCTAGCGTCTGTGCGAACAGAACCCCAGGCCGTGCTCCACGAATTGGTGTCGGAACAGACTATCACACTTTTATACTTTAGCGCGACAGCCTCCACAGCAGCTATATTATCTTCTATGTTGATATTTACATTCGCCTGTCGTGGCGGCATATATGCTGAAATCAGAGCGAAGGCAACTCAGCCCCACCCGACATAACATGCCGCCTGATCTGCTGTGGTGAATTACTTCAGTCCCATTACGTCGAGAGCAGGGTTAACGATAACAATTGCTGCTCTAGGCACCAACCACCCTCGACGTAGTTCCAAAACCTATGACCACATTCTTTCGACAACATGGGTTCTGAATCGCCAAGATGTCAGCACTTCGGGCGAGAGTTCTCAATTCGTCCGCGACCACTCGTATCCGGCCCATATTGACCTGCAGGATATGCAGCCTACGCATACTGGGTCTTCTTCGCCTGCTTGACCATCATGTCCAGATGTACCGGGCATTCCCTGCTGCCCGCACAATGTCGGAGATCTTTCCCTGCTCTGCCACTCGCCTTGCAATTTCTACAGCACGAGGGTTCACCCTTCTTTTTTTCAGGACACTCCTTAACTTTGCACCCAGTCCCAGGGCACCACCTGCATGCCACCTCCTTTATACAGGCTTTGGCAGGGTGTCCGTATTCTTGACACCGAAGGCAGACCAAGGGGTCCAGGTAATCTCTGATGGTCAGGCTCCACCATCCTCCGCTGAATCTCCATGGACAGGGTCATCAGGGCGAGTCTCATAGCTTGGTGCACCTCAAGCACTTGTGAGCACCTCAAGTTGTTGTGAGCCTGCCCCTCGCGGGAGTGGAGAAGCAGGGTCTAAGCCACTACCTCCCGTCTTTATCTTCCTTTCGAGCCTCTATTGGAATTTTATCCCAAAGATATTTCTCCAGGATACTCCCGTCCCAAAATTTGGGGACTCCTTTTACTTCCAGGCGAGGCCTGCGTGCTACAGTCAGGCTCGCCTGTAATCCTTTTTCCCTCTACTTATCCCAGATGAGGAGTTTTTGTGCCTGGTCAGCGCCTTCTGTGATAACCAGAACACTGACCTTTTGGGTGACTTTTATCAATTTTATGTCCCCAATGCTCTTCAATTCTTCTTGGGACGGGAGTTCCTAGTATATATCCTTGGCAGTCCACCCTGCTGCGCTTCCCTTGAGTGTGAGTCACCGTCTCCTGGGGTTTGAGCGGAATGGCCGGAACACTCGCAAGGACGCCAGCGAAGGTTAGTGTTTTCCTCTCCTTTGGCCCTTCTTCCGGAGACACTTCCTGGGCTGGGGTTTTCTTTTTCCTCCTCTTTCTTCGCTCGGCCTTTTCCCAGCCTCTGCTTTCCTCTTCCTCACCGTCAGTAGAGGTATCCGATTTAAGGTTCCTTCCCCTACAGAACGGTGTCTGGCTGGACATTTGGGGCATTGGGGCCGGTTCCGCGCCCTCATATTTCCTCCTCTCCTTCAGCGGAGTTAGCACTGAAGGCCCAGAACTCATCGTCTTCGGTTCCTGCACTGCTCTTCGGTCCTCATTCCCCTTTTCTCTTCCTAAATTCGGCCGTACGTTCTAAGTGGATGCGGACTTCTTCGTCGACTTTCCCTTCCAGGTCTTTTATTATGCCAGAAACCCTTTTAAGTGTAGGTGATGTCCAATTTTTTTTTCTTCTGGTCATAGACCGCTTCTATGGCGTCCCCTATAGCCTCTGCTACCATTGGAGCCACAATCTGGGAGACCTTTTTACCAATGATCTTGTGTAGATCATCAGTATACATGGCTTTTTTTACCATTTCAGTCACTATTTCTGGGATAACTTCCCATTGTGCTTCCAGTCCTACTATTATATCGGCTAATTCTCTCAGTTGGCCATTTAGGTATTTCTGGATCTCCTGAGATACCTTTTTTCTCTCTCAGTAGCTTTTGACACGCCCTTGAATTACTTCCCCCCTCTGGACTGGTCTTTCAATTTCTGGGTTGGGTTTAAGAGGGGACTCCTCTTCCTCTCTCTCTCGTTTCTTTCTTTTTTTTCCCTTTGGGGCTCATTTTCCCCCATATTCTTTCTCGACTGTCAGGTCCTGTGTCTATGTCGGCTTCACTGCCACGCCCTGAAAACAGCCTGACTATTTCTGCCATCATTTGTCTTTCCTTGGTCTCACTTTCTCCAGTAATTCTTGTAGCATTAGATTCTACAATGGCCAAGTCTCCCGCCATTGCAGTACTGCGGACGTATGACGACGACGCCGGTATTGGGGTTCCGTGCCCCAGTGCATACGCTAGTAGGCACCTCACGGAAGCAGAGACCCGTTATTGTGCGCTAGAGAGGGGACTTCTGGGGATTGCTTCGGTGGTAGATTAATTTCGAGTTCCAGGTTCACACGGATAATCGCCCATTGCAGTGGATCGGGAAGCTAAAGGAGTCATCCGCTAGAATCACACCTTGGAAGGAATTGCTTAGGCAGTATAATATGAATATTATTTACAAACCTGGAAAAGAGAATGCGGTGGCCGACTGACTCTCAAGAGCAATAACGGTAAATGTGATAGAGGATGACCAGTCCTGTTTCATAATGAAAGCTAATAGTATTAGTCCATAAATACAAGTGTAGAAACAACATGGTAATAATACTAATACTTATTTTTTTCACAATAGGGATGACTATTAGTGATATTATAGGAGTTAAAAAGTGGTAGAGTACAAGTTACTATTGTACAAGTCAGTGTAATTGTATTAAGTTAAATCGACAAGACTAATAGTATTAGTTTGTACTTTATTATGAAACAGGACCCAGGCGGGCCTTTCAGGAAACGCGAGGGAGTTTTGCGTGAGTGGATTCCAGGGGAGGATAAATAACAAAAACAAGACACCCCGGAAGAGTTGTCTGAGGTGGAGAGAAGGAAGATCATTGGAGATGGAGACGCTGAAGAAAACAATAAATGATAAAAGTCAGCGAGTTATCTGAAAATAGTTTGACGTTGTGGATGGAACGTTCCGAATATGCCAAGATTAACATTACCACTATCTGGTCGCAACCAGGCATCAAGAAATAGAAAATTTGCGTTATAATTCCATCCAAGAGACCATCGGGACTTGTGCAATTTGCCTCAGTACAAAGTATAATCGATGTCCACCTCGCGCGAGAAAAGAAGAAACACCGACTGCGGAAGTACTGCTTAGCGATTTCCGAGTAGATTCCTTTACATGGAGAGGATATAAATGGATAATGGTAATTGACCTGTTCAGTAAGGTGGCCATGGCATACCCTGTGTGGAATAGATCGGCGGAGGCGGTACTAAGGGCTCTGCGAAATTGGTTTAAATTTTACGGTGTCCCTGATAAAATCGCCTCTGACAGCGGTAGAGAATTTGATAATGCAGCTATCCAGGAGGAAATTAAAATGCTGGAGGTGACCAGGCATATTAATACCCCGGGACATCCTAATAGCCGAGGAGGAATTTAATGCCTTCACAGTACACTAAGCGACCACTTAAGTGTGTATAAAGCAGATAAAGGGTTAAAACCAGATGAAGCAATGGCTCGAGCAGTCGCGGCCTATAATCACTCGATCTATTCTTTCACAGAGTTTTCCACTTTTGAGATACTTTTTGAGCTACATGCACGGCGAAGGGATTACAGAGACGCGACAACCGGAGAGGAAGAGAGTTGAGGAAACTATGCGTGAAGGTGAGAGAGAGGATTCGGAAAGAAAAGAGTAAGCGTGCAGCGTGGCAGAGTTTGAATGTCAGGGACATAACGGGAGCCATCCAAATTGGGATGTTAATTTATCGTAAAGTAGCGTCCAATAGAGGGAAACAAGTTCTGCGTTATGAGGGGCCATTCAGGGTGACTGTAATTCGAGAATATAATATCGTCACTATTAAAAGCTCAGCAGAAGAGGGAAGCGCAGGACGGTTCACATTGAACAATCTAAACTGCCTGGAGCTAGGGTATCTTCAGGGCAATAAATTGTGTATAATTCTTTTTTTATTTTGTATATATATTATTGTGTTTTGTTAAATTCTTCTATTATTGTTATGTCATTTTGGAATTTTATAAAAGTTAGAAATTGTAAGTGGTCGTGTTTTTATCTTATTATTATTTGTTTTATTTTGTTGTTCGTATCTTGTAAGAGATGTTTGTTTTAGTGTAATATAGAAATAATAGGTTTAGGTTTAGGTTATTTTTATTACTAGTGGAGGGGGGGGGGAGTTACAGTCAGTTTTTACTGACGGGGGCCATAAAGCAGATATATATATATATATATAAAGTTACAGCCTTAGTCAGCTGTTACTTCGATGTCAGCAGACTGAGAAGATCAGCTGATCGCATGTATATAAAGAGATGTACCGAACCCAATAAATATAGTATGTTACAGCAGTTCACACGTGTTACATCTTATTCCTTCTTCTCTTTTTTGACATTCGCCGATACTTAACTGGTGCTGAAACTCGGGAACTTTAGATACCGGATTAATTTTCAGTCTAAAAGAAATTTCTTTTTTATTCATTGTTCTCTTTGAATTATGACCAGTAACGGATTAGTGAGAAAAGCAGTTCTGAACCTAGAGAATATGAACCAAAACAACCAACCTCAAGTTGCAGTCAATCAAGCTTTAGCAACTGCCAACCCACCTCCGCAGGTGATGCAATCATTACCAGAAGTCTCTTTAGCGCAATATTATGCCACAACGCTATAATGGATCAAGGTCCGTACGGAAACTGCCCAGGACCTGAGAAAGGCGGTATCTGACCTAGAAAAATTCACCGGAGAGACCGGAGAATTAAATCATTTTTTAAAGGGGGGCGATCGCCTGATGGGGCGAATAGAAACGAAGATATCGGAAGATCTACTAGACAGCGAGGATGCAAAAGCACTGAAAGCAGCGGTAGTCTGCCGTGTAAAAAGAAGTATTATCAATCAGATCCTGGCAGATGAAGAGACCTCCAGGAAGGTCATCAAAGAAAGATTAAAGAAGGCATTCGGAGGAGGACGGTGGACCCCAGAGGAGGATATATTCACGATGTTCAGAGAAGCGAAAAAACCAAGACAGTCTAATGCAGAGATTGCAGGGTGAGGTGTCTGGTAGACACTGGTAGTTCCAGTACTATCATGAGCCGAGAGGCTGTGGAGAAGTTGTGTAGTGGAGAGAGAGCACACCGGATTCAAGTATGTCAGTGTAGGATAATCACCATAGGTGGCCCTTGTGAGGTAGAGGGGGAGGTGGAAATAGGTTTGAACCATTGGGGATTTAGTAAGGGCATCTTGAAAGTCCATATTGTAAAGACCATGCCGAGAGAATATAAAGTAATTGTGGGATGTGACCTGTTAGGGAAGGTGGGTGCTTGGATTAAAAATAGCAAGGGAAAATGGAAGATTATGATAGGAGCTAAAATCTACAAATGTCGTCAACAACAGAGGAATGAGGATGCACGAATTGGGGCAATCAAGCAAGCTGAGGACTGGAGACAGCGACTCAGAGGGAATACCAGGATATTTTTTTTACAGAAGGGGATATCATCGGAGCGACCGGGAAGACTGTCCATGAGATCCCACTGAAGCAGGAGAGGGTAGGTAATATATGTAAAGAAAAAGAGATACCCACAGGCACTACGTCACCACATCCGGAAGAAACTCGAAAGTTTAAAACGACAGGGAATCATTATGAATAGTACATCCCCATACAATAGTCCATTATGGGCGGTTAAAAAAAGGAGTGCGACAGGTGAAACTACTGAAAAGTACAGAGTGGTTATCGATTACAGGAAGCTGAACGAGAATACAATTGACGAAAACTATCCAATCCCCAGATTTGAAGACATTTTAGGCAGGCTGGGCGGGGCGACGGTATTCAGCACACTGGATTTGAAGGCTGGGTATCATCAAATTAAAATGCACCCTAATGATCAACATAAGATGGCATTCACTTTTGAAAGGGGTCACTATGAGTTTACAAGGATGCCGTTTGGCCTAAAAAATGCTCCCATAACCTTTCAGCGTCTGATGGACGAGTTTCTGAGAGGAATTGACCAATCCGTTTGTCAGATTTACATGGATGACCTCCTTGTGTTTAGTAAGAACGAGATTGAACACGTGCGACACTTGAAAAGCGTGTTCCAGAGAATAAGACCTTTTGGGCTCAAATTGTTGGGGGAAAAGTCGGCGCTGGGGCAGGAACAAATAAAATTTGTGGGTCACACAATTTCTAAGGAGGGAGTTAAACCAGACTCGGATAAAGTTTCAGCAATCCAGAAAATGGCAGT
>NW_027115403.1:0-369 GCF_000696795.3 Halyomorpha halys | reverse complement strand
GAAGAAGAACAACAAAGAGAAGTCACCTTAGCGTATCATCAGGGAAAGACAAATCATCGGGGAATCCATGAGACTATGCAAGCGTTAAAAAGAATGTACTTTTGGAGGGGAATGAGGAAAACTATATCAGAGGTTGTAGGAAGCTGTGAGGTTTGTCTACGCACTAAGTGCGACACACATCCGCCTAAAGGAAGACATGAGAAGACACCTACCACAGATACACCACTTAAAGATTTACAAATTGACACATTTACATGGAAGAGGTACAAATGAGTGGCGATGATTGACCTCTTCTGTAAGGCCGCAATGGCGCACCAGGTGCAAGATTGGTCTTCGGAAGCAGTATTGGCAGCTCTCCGCTTGTGGTTT
>NW_027115402.1:10665-13768 GCF_000696795.3 Halyomorpha halys | reverse complement strand
CAAAGTCCAAGGACACGTGGTTAAGGCTGGTTCGAGGCTAGGGTCCAAAGTCCAAAAAGGCTCATTTACTGTGCCAGAACCGGCCTTTTATCCCTACTCACCCGGACCATATTCCTTTCATCTTTACACACGGTCAATCAATAATTTTCCAGTATGTCTAAGAAACATCGATGTTTTAAAATATTGTTACAATACATTACAATAATACATCGATGTTTATGAACAACTGTTTCTGGAACAAGATCTGTTCCAACGACTACGCATGCTCCGGCCAGTCTGAAGTGCTTTTCCAATCAAAGAATAGGACATCAACTACAAAAACATCGATGTTTTAAAATATTGTTACAATACATTACATATTTTAGATAAAGTTTGTCCCAACGATCACGAATTCGACGACTTGTCAGAAGAGGTTTTCGAAACTAAGAATCCGACATCGACAAGAGAAAACATCCATGTTTTAAAATATCGTTCATTACTATACATTACAAAAATACATCGATGTTTTAAAATATCGTTACTTACAATACATTACCCAAAATACATCGATGTTTCTGAACAACCATATCAGCGGGTCTCTACATCGGTGAGACGTCGACTGGCGTACTCTATAGGTCGCTCTCCCCTTTTGTATTCCCACACGGCCCTATGAGCGTATTCGCTTGCATTAATCGTGAGGGTAAGTTTCTTCTTGAAATTGGGGAATGCTTGGACCGGTTCCCTCTGTAGAGTCTCTATGAACTTCCGTACGTTGTTCTCCATCTGAGGTGTAATCTTTATCGTATTCCCTTACTTCAGTAGGTTGTTAAGGGGTACAAGATACTCCGCCATGTCGGGTACGGACCTTCGGTAGTAGTTCAGCGCTCCTCGCAATCGTCGCACTCCTTTCACGTCTTTGGGTACCGTCAGCCTTGGAAGCGACAACACCTTCTGTATGTCTAGTCTTACGCCATCCTTGGACATGGTATGCCCCAAAAAATTAATCCGGTTTGGCCCCAATACCAACTTCTCTTTGGATAATTTTAGGCCAAATTTTCTTATGCGCTTTAACACACTGCTTTGATGGTCCACATGGTCCTCTTCCGACTTTCTAAACACCAGTAAGTCATCCATGTATACCTAGCAAACCCCTCATCTAGTCCTCTCAGGAACTCATCCATTAGCCTCTGGAAAATCACAGGTGCGTTTTTAAGACCAAATGGCATCCTTTTAAATTCGCAATGACCACGTTCGAAGGTGAAAGCGGTCTTATGCTGGTCCCTGGGATGCAACTTAATTTGATGGCACCCCGCCTTAAAGTCGAACGTGCTAAACATTTTCGCTCTGCTCAATCTATCTAAACTGTCCTCGAATCTCGGAATCGGATACTTCTCAACAACTGTGTTCTCTTTCAGTCTGTGATAGTCGATGACTATACGGTACTTAACTATCTGCTGGTGTACTCATCTTCCATGTCACCCACAAAGGACTATTATTTGGCGAGGTGCTGTCTATAATTATCTTCTGCCTTTTCAGGTTCTCTATTTTTTCTCTGATGTGTTGTCGAAGTGCTTGGAGATACCGTCTTTCCTTTCTATAATGTCACCCTATCTTACTTCCATGGAATCTCATGAACTGTTTTCCCAGTATCACCCAGCCTGTCTCCCACCTTAAAAAAAATATCTTCGAATCCTTTCTAAATTCCAGCTTCTCGACTCTTCCCTTCCATCACCGCGCTTACCCTCACTTTCTCGCTCCTCAGGAGTCTCTTGCTACTATATTTCTTTCCCCCAATGTCTATATCCTACTGTCCCATTTTGTTCTTTATACGCGCCCCCACTTTATCCAGTTGGTCGCACCCAATAATTACTTAGTAATCACGAGGGATGTCTCCCATTACATGAACCGTCACTTGGTTCCTTTCAGCTCCCCACTTACTCAAGCCCATTACAGTCTCCCCCTCGAATCTGTAGGGCCCCTCCAGAGTAATTAATTGACACTTACACACCTTGACCTGGGGTGTTCTCACTCCCCCGTCCAAAATCTACAATACCCCACACCACACGATCGTACTCAAGCACCCAGTGTCCTCTAGGCAGTTTAAACCTCTCTTCACGCTTACTATAGGCAGGCCACCATGCCTCTCTCGTAGATTGTAATTCCTGCGGCCGCCCCTCTGCAGGCATCCCATGGTTGAGACACTCCCGATCCTCCCGCCGACTATTGTTTCTGGGTTTCGCTTGGCTCCTTCTACTTACTTGGTGACTAGCTCTTTCTCTTCTACCCTCAGTTAAACGTTTAGTAAAACAATGACTAAAAAGGGTAAAAGGGAGAGAGAAATGACCAACTTGGTTGCTACTCAAACACTGACTTTTATTTTATTTATTTTTTTTTTCGAACCCTCTAAAACAGAAATAAAAGTGAATTAGTAAGTGCATTACTGTGAAAAAAGAAAAAGTAATTCGTGTTGTGTCTTACCTTTTACTACCTTTCGTATTTTAAGGTTACCTGTTATGTTTAATATCACATATGAGCTATCCATTCAAAGGAGCTATTTTAAGTCCGGTGGTGAGGGGCCTCCTCGTGTTGTATCGCATATAAGATAAAAATAAAAATAAAAATAACAAACATTAATTAATAAAGACGACAAATAATGATGAAATAATAAGAAAAACAGTCAGAAATCGAAAAGAAGTGTGAAGGAGGGGGTTGGGGTGCATCAGAAGATGGAGCTATGAGGTGATGTTAATAGGGTTTTTGGAACCTTTCCTGCCCTGCCACCTCGCAGGAAGGAGGGATGGAGTGATAGACTGGAATACTGATTTGAAGGAAGCAGGGAGACTCGAAGAATTTAATGTGTCTCCGTGTGATGTGTTGTACAGTTTCTAACTGTAGTTAGTTATGAATGTGTGTCATGCTATGTCTCTCCAGAGATGTCCCTCGACACATCTTCTGTAGTGTGCTGTTTTTGTATTGTTGTAGTGATTTCAGGGCTGTTGGGTAAAGATAGTGTAGTAGTGGTGGGCCGTGTAGGAGTGATGGTCGTAGTATTACTTTGTATATGAGTAATTTGAGTCTGAGTGACAGCCCTGGTGAGTAGATGAGGTGTTTAAGTTGGTATGAT
>NW_027115402.1:5479-5875 GCF_000696795.3 Halyomorpha halys | reverse complement strand
GGGAAACCTTGAGGCCGAACTCCCTCATTCTCTGAAAAACGCTCTTAAAGTGTTTCACATGGTCACCCTCTGATTTGCTGAACACAAGTAAGTCGTCCATGTACACCTGACAAACTGCTTTGTCCAATCTCCGCAAGAATTCGTCCATAAATCTCTGCTATGTTATGTTGTCTCGTCCAGAGTCTCCTGCTTCATTTTCTGTCTCCGAGGTCTCGGACAATGCTGTGGCTTCACTCGCGGATCCATTCATCCTTCGCGAGATTTTCCTCCTCCGTAATCTGTGTGCGTTTATCTCCATGGGTTCTTGCTGATTCTGCTCTTTCCGCCGATACATGTAGGGACACTGTCGGGCTATATTTCCCTCTGCCCCACATTCAAAACATCTCTTGCGCGGGC
>NW_027115402.1:4516-5429 GCF_000696795.3 Halyomorpha halys | reverse complement strand
TGGATTGATATGAATGTTTATGTCTCGTAGTTTGTTAGCGATGAGTTGGGCCGCTGCGGCGGCCTGGTCCATGGCCTTGTCTGCATTCATGCTTGCCGAGTATATGGCTATATCATCAGCATAAGCAGATATTTGAGTATCGTCAAATTTAGTCCCGACTATGTGGGCAGTGTATATATTGAATAGAACTGGCGCAAGGACCGAACCCTAGGGGACGCCACAAGTGATGGGCTTAGGAGTGGAGGTTTCAGTTTTGACCCGGACTGAGAAAGTCCGGTCACTGATGTAGGACCCAATAATGTCGACCAGTTGGTCCGGGAATTGGTGAAGCCTGAGTTGTTGGATTAGTGCGGAGTGGGATACAGAATCAAATGCCTGTGTACAGTCTAGTGAGACCATGGCTGTGGCAAGGTTCCTATTTAGGTTGTTTGCTGCATTGGTTTGCAGCTTGGCCACATTGTGGTAGCAGCTCACACCACGCGATAACCCGGTTTGTTCCGGGGGGATGACGTCGTGTGTGTCGCAGTGTTTGCGGATGTGTATGAGGACTAGCTTCTCATAAATTTTTGAGATATTATTGAGGAGACTGATAGGCCAGTAGTCTACCGGATCCGCTCCTCGAAACATTTGGGCTTTTCTGGGGAGCTGTTTGAGTAGGACATACGATATGTTGTTCTTTCCTGTGGACTTGTTTCCCTTTGTTTTCCTCAGTGTTGCAGTCGGTCTTTATATGTTTAGAAGATGGTGTTTTGTATGTTTTCGGTCTGGGGTTGGTGATGGTATACAGAGACGGTGCGTGCATTGCCACGTTGTAGGTAGTAGTCAGATGGAACGTCTGCCTGATCTGCGGGAGTGAGGAGCTCATCGCCTCGATGGAGTTTCACCGATTTCGATTTGGTGTTATGACTTCGGA
>NW_027115402.1:2918-3477 GCF_000696795.3 Halyomorpha halys | reverse complement strand
CCTCTTGGGTGTTTATGGTGGAGGACCTAATGGTTTCCCTCTTGGCTTGCAAGACGTTAATCTTGTCAGCCCTTTTTTTACATTTTGTATATGAGGATACATGATCCTCGTCACAATGAATGCACTTAGGTGGGGTGTTTCTTGGTAATTCCTACGACGTCCCCGTAGTCCAAAAATAATCTCAAAAGGAGAAAAACCCGTGACCGAGTGTATGGAATGATTGTATGCTGTGATCGCTCGTTCCATCGCTTCATCTGGCTCCAGCCCCTTTTCTAACTGATATACCCACTTGTCGTCACTGAGGGTTCTGTGGAGCCTTTCAATACCTCCTCGGCTCTTTGGATGACCTGGGGAGTTAAGGTGCCACACCACCTCCAAGATTTTCATTTCTTCCCTCATGCTTGCGTTGTCAAATTCTCTTCCGCTGTCTGACGAGATTTTATCCGGTACGCCGTAAAACTGGAACCAGGTGCGTAGGGTTTTTAACGCCCCTTCTGCTGACCTCTCTTTCACTGGGTACGCCATAGCTAGTTTGCTAAATACGTCTATCACTGTGACC
>NW_027115402.1:0-1115 GCF_000696795.3 Halyomorpha halys | reverse complement strand
TCTCTCTCCTAGCGTCTCTGTGCTCTCTCCTTCTCCAAGAGTTAGAATTGTTTCTCAGCCTTTGATATTCTATCCGGGTCCAGCCCGGCTCTTCTACTTCCATTCGGCCTCCCCCAACCTAGCGCTTGTCTCTATAAGATCTTGAGCATATTCCACAAACGAGCGGTCTCTCGGCATTTCTTCCTTCTTCCCCAGCTCTTTTGGCAACTGAATCTTCAGTACCGTGGATAGGAATTGCATTCGACCCTGTACTTGGATCGTCTCAAAAATCTCGCTGAATTTGTCTTGAACTCTGTTATAGCATGCCAGGAGTTCTGCGGCATACTGACCATTAGACTGTCTCGGTTTTTTCATTTCTCTGAACATATTCATCCTCCTCTGGGGTCCACCGTCCTCCTCCGAATGCCTTCTTTAATCTTTCTTTGATGACCTTCATCTGCCTGAATCTGATTAAGGATACTTCTTTTTACACAGCAGACTACCGCTGCTTTCAGTGCTTTTGCATCCTCGTTGTCCAATTGATCCTCCGACATCTTCGCTTCTATTCGCCCCATCAGGCGATCGCCCCCTTTTAAAAAATGATTTAATTCTCCGGTCTCTCCGGTGAATTTTTCTAGGTCCGACACCGCCTTTCTCAGGTCCTGGGCAGTTGCCGTACGGACCTTGGTCCATTCTAGCGTCGTGGCATGATATTGCGTTTAAGAGACTTCTGGTAATGGTTGCATCACCTGCAGCGGTGGGTTGGCAGCTGGTAAAGCTTTGTGGACTGCAGCTTGAGGTTGGTTGTTTTGGTTCATATTCTCTATGTTGAGAACTGCTTTTCTCACTAATCCGTTACTGGTCATAATTCAAAGAGAATAATGAAAAAAATATTTCTTTTAGACTGAAAATTAATCCGGTATCTAAAGTTCCCGGATTTCGGCGCCAGTTATCTTTTACTCAAGTGAAACTAAAAATAATAGGAGAGAGAGGAGTGCGAAATGAAACACTTGAAGTGCTGTCAAAGACTGATCTATTTGCGGAGCCTGTCCGTCTTATATATATACAATCGGTCAGCTGTTCTCGATCAGCTGATATGGACCTGTCATCTGACAGTCCGTAACTTATATATATGA
>NW_027115401.1:10143-14047 GCF_000696795.3 Halyomorpha halys | reverse complement strand
TATATATATATATAGAAATAGATGTTGAGGTTTAGCCAATACTATTGTATACTCACTAATAAAAGAGAGGGGAAAGCTACAGAAAAAAGATATATTGGATACATCTGATTCTTGTAGGTTATTAAAATTAGATAACCTGAATAAACTGAAATAATAATAATATGCTGATCTCACTGAAAATGATTCATTCGGAGTATGGGAGCAAGCATAAGCCAACCACAATGGATTTTTCACCACTGAAATAATGTTAATTGTTACATTATTTCACTTTTTTTTTCACTTATATAATAATAGATATAACCAGTAAATTTGCTATTAGTATAAAATGAGTTGTTACTAACATGTGGAGAATCTACCCATTAATAGAACTCCTATTTCATTTTTAAATATTAATTTGTTAACGGTGCCACTTAAATATGAAGATGAATATTATCACATTATGGTGTTTGGTCATAACCAACAATAGAACATATGGTCGACCACTTTCTCCCTGAGTACCGACTAAGCTTCTCCCTACCTTACGTTATTCGAATTAACATTACATTTAAATGGCTCATAAAAATAATTACTTTATTTATTATAAATTTTTAAAAAAAATCATTGAATAATTGTCAATCAATTGTTGATGAATAATCATTGTCCTAATAATAATGTTTTATCAGTCACTAATGAAGGAAAATTAGAAATTTCTTATTCTATACTGAAGTAGGCGAGGTGTTCTATCACAAAAAAATATTTCTCACGAGTCATTTATCAACATCTGCTATCAGAGACCCCCATCCTTTGCAATATCTTTAACTCTCATAAAAGAGTAGAAACAGAAATCCCAAGGCAGTGTGTTTTAAGAGGTGTAGAAATGCAGTATTTACATTTCATTGGGGCTTACTACAAGGTACAACTTATGACTTTCACTACCTTAAAATTAAAATTAAATCAAAACAGTAAACACTAGGCTAATAGCAATTTGAATAGAGGAAGTAAAGCAAGCACTATATTATGGCTGAATAAAAAATACTTGAACACCAAAATATGGATTAGAAATAAGAACAATAATAGTAAGGACATAGAATATAACCAAGAATTGTTAGTTAATCTCTAAACATAAACATGAAACACCAACTTCAATAAAAAAAATAATGATATCTTTCATCATAATAAAGACATCATTGGCATTTTAAAAGCTGTTAATTTATAACAAGCAGAATAAAACATAGCTAAAACTTCAGAAGAGGGCGAGTGTAGAAAAAGTTCATCATCATATTATATGATCTAATGATTAAGAACCCAAAACAAATTTTTACAAGGCATAAAATATAATCAGCAAGGATATTAATCAATGAGATAAGAAACACATTAAAGCAGCAACTTAATAAACTAATTAAGAGCTGAAATAATCTTAACCTTAAACATAAAAATCATGCAGAACTGGCAATAACAAGGTATTAGAACTATCATAATACAAAATTCTTAGCAGAAAAAAGTAAAACGAAAACAAACAAGTTAACGAATGAAAATGTGGGAACCTGTTAATAAAATAACCTATCAACACATATATACAACAACAAACTAATGCCTCACTGAATGAAATATAAACTGAAATATTAAATCTCATTATTATACTTACAGTGATCGGTATCAGGTACACTTTAAAAAGGAGACGTTGACACGACGACTAATTTAACTACAGAATGATGCACAAACAAACTTACAACCAACTTATCTGACCAAGTTACAAAATGGAGGTTAAAAGCGAACACCGGAAGTAGTGTAGTCACCTTTAAAAAATAATATTTGAAATAAAATATTAATATTAAGGCTGTATCCTGCATGAATAAAATCAATTGAGTTTCATTAAAAAGAACAATATAAGAAACGAATATTTTAAAAAGCCGTAAACTCTAACAGAAAATTACCTGTTATAATAATTGTAATCTTGACTAATGATATCTTGATAAGGACTTTTTTTGAACAAAAACTGTTAAGCTTTCTAAAAGGTTTGTAAGATAATAAGCTCTCCTTTAACCATAACTTTTTACTTTTCTTTCTTCGGCTTGAATTGGACGATGATAAAACTAAATCCTAGTTTCTTTAATAGTATCAATAGTTCATTTATCTGTCAGTACTCAGCCACTGGCTGATTCTTTTGAAGATACGAGTTCGACTAAATAGAGAGTTTTATATGGACCAGCAAGTTATTGATCTTAAGAGAAAATACTTAAAACGGTTCGGTGTTCAGTTCTTTATCCGCTGGAACTCTGATAGATCAGAGAAGGCAGTCATACTGATTGAGCTTTTAGTGAAAGTTTTATATAGGCACACAACTTTCAGAATCCTTAGTAGTTCAATGGGTACTCATACTACAGGAGTGTTTCTCGCTATGATTATGGTGGTACTCTTGGGAATATCTTTCGAAATATTAACCACACGGAATGAAACTAGGAGGGTGGTTTCTGCGTGATCTTGTGTAACGATACTCACTCATACATTCAGTTATCATTTTTCTTGTTTTATTTCTTAAACATACACAGGTATAATAATGAGTATTATAATAGAGATAAGAACGTTATACGGATAACCTTCAGGAAGGGCTCTTCCTTGAATCGTTTTCCCTATTACCCCTAATAGTTTATTTATATAGTAATATTTAGACCCCTAATAGGGGTCTAAATATCATGTGGGGGAGATCTTCACTTAAGTTGGAAATTATCAATATGGAAGAGAAAGAAGACCCTTCCTGAGAGCCAACTTCCTTATTTTCTAACCCATACTTTCTTGGTTTGTATTGGGATTTTGGAGGACATAATTATGCTATTAGTATTTGATTTGATTCCAAATTATTTATAAAGATGTCGCTGCGTCTTTTATGAACGAAATCAAAGCTGTAAAATCCAACCTTTTTTTTAAAATCAAATTTGAGTTATTTTTAAATTGCTAGAAGTTGATGTTAGATATTGATTAATTCCAATTAGGGATTATGACTCGTTACCTGACTCTATTATCTTCTTTACATTTTGGGAAGTCCTGCTGATGCGGGTAGCCGGCCAACTTGGATTATTTTGAATAAAATTGTATTAATTTATATGTGGTGTCTGTAATAAGACCAATCTGGGCCCGGTTTCATAATAAAGTACAAACAAATACTATTAGTCTAGTAGATTTATCTTGATTCAATTACACAGACTTGTACTTTAGTATTTTTTAATTCCTGTAATATCACTAATAGACATCCTTATCATGAAAAAAATAAGTATTAGTATTATTACCACACTAGTTTCTACACTTGTACTATGAACTAATACTATTAGCTTTCATTATGAAACAGGACCCTGGGGATACGGATTTGAGCTTTAGGGGTCCACTAAACCTTCGAATTCCTCTCGTATCCCATTCTTACAATCCAAAATATGGACGTTGATGACCTCAGGGTTTTACGCCCTGAAGCCTCAGACAACAACAACAACAACAATCCAAAATACTCAATGAACCTTACTTTGTCAAAAATAAAATCATACATAAAGACCTTAATATATATGTAACCGGTCTAGCCCGAACCAGATATCATTCCTTCCATTATAAACTCCCTAACCATCCAAATCCATTAGTTTCTAACATTGCTTCCTCTTCCATTCCTGACAATCCTCTGAGGCGCCTGAAAAGAAGATGACCACGAGACCTGCTATTGTAAAAAAAATGTGTGGGTTTACGCTAAATATTGGAATAATAATATTAATAAAATAGACACACAATATTTGAATCAAGATATTTATTTTCCTTTACAAATGATATTTATATTTAACAATTAATTTCGCACTCTCCGTTACGCTACACTTTTGCCTACATGACTTCCAGTATCTATAACCTCAATTACCCCCACTACTATACTACTAAGCCACGCCCATTCTAT
>NW_027115401.1:3413-3918 GCF_000696795.3 Halyomorpha halys | reverse complement strand
TTCATTCGTTGTTTGGGCGCGATTGGGGAATGATGTTTCCAAAATGAGGAGGCCCTCATCAATTTCTGTCCAGCAAGAGTGGACAGTTTGAAAAAGGAAGACAACCAAGAAGAATAGGAGACTCTGAGTTTGGATTGCTTGATTGAAGCCATTGTTGTGAGAGAGACATAGCTTTTTGGAAAGAAGAGAAGCCATTTTTGATGTTAGGACATATCATTATAGACAAGAAGATACCAAGAATCATCAAAAGAAGATTGTGAACTTGGTTAGTTTTGTTATACCTAAAAATATATACATGTGTATAATATATATTAATTTAATTAAGTGTAATTATTAAAAGTGTCTGTTTCTGATTGCCTAGCAACGCGCCCTTTTTGGAAAGGGAAGCCATTTTTGATGTTAGGACATATCATTATAGAAAAGAAGATACCAAGAATCATCAAAAGAAGATTGTGAACTTGGTTAGTTTTGTTATACCTAAAAATATATACATGTGTAAAATAGA
>NW_027115401.1:0-2257 GCF_000696795.3 Halyomorpha halys | reverse complement strand
TTCATTTATACAACGGATGGAATGTTAAGTTTAAATAAATCAAAACAATTATTACATCAATTTTTTTGTTCTCACTGTTAATTTTACTGGAGAAAAATCATGAGATTATTATTTGGAACATGTTCAAGTCATAATAAAAAAAAAATTACTCTTTGTGAATTAAGTAGTATGAAAAATCATTCCAAAGTAAAGTATTAATTAAATAATTTCTTACAAATTTTTAATCACATTTCAACCACATAAAAATGCCAACAACCTAGAAAAGAAAATTCAATTTAAAAGTGAATTTTTAAATAAATTTAAAAAGTATGTATGTTAGGATTATAAAAAAATATGCCTTTTGATTGAATTGTTCCTTACTGTTATAGTTAAGTAGCATGTTTTTTGTATTATTTGGCCTGTTTTGACCTACAGTTCAACAATCCTTTGTTGAAGTTTTATAAATTAAGAAAATGATTTTAGGTGCAGCATTGGGAGATCTTCAGTGTTCTGTCTTATCAACTTTGCGCAATGAAGATGATTCCGTCTTGAATATTTCTACATCTGCTCAAATGGCATTTATTTCTCCTTCATTTGATCCTCTTAACTTTGATGGTAATTGCCTTTTAATGATTATTCTGCAAACAACAGAACTTAATAGTTCACTTTTATTGTTTCAATGCTTTGGTGTAGCCTAAGGTTAATACATTTTGTTACGATTTATATTATTTTTTTATCCATAAAATTAGAATTTAACCAGGTTGAGGAATCCTTTATAATTTATTTTTGTTTATACATTATTATAAAAGTACAATTATAAAATAATCAGGAATATGATTTAATTCTTTCAAAGTTTTTCTTCTAGAAGTATGTGATATACAATCCTTATCTTATAATTTGTTAATTTTTTTATATTTTTCAGCATCCTCTAAAGTATTATTCTTACCATATTTCAATGGAAAATATTTGGCAGTAGCAGCTGCTCTTAATGGAGGAAATGCATTAGCAACATTTGTTGGCATGTTACAACAGTGGACAGTAGAACTTGGTTCACCTCTTCCACAAAGTATGTATTAATTTTAATTAATTAAAAGTATTCATGACTGAAACAAGGTCCAATTAGTTGCCGAATTAATGATAAGTGGTAATAATTAGGGTCAGATGAATAAAATTCATCTCATAGAACATACTCTGTAAATAATTTTAAGCATTAGTTTCTATCACACTTAATACATAAAACTATTTTGTGTGGTTCTAGAACAATTACTAATAAGACAATGAATTTAATAATTTAATTATCAAAGTAACAAATTAGATCTCTTTTGTTGTTTTTTGCCTATAACTCTTGAATGGTGCATCCTACTGACAGATTTAGATATAAAATCTAAATCTGCTCGGTGATATAAATAATTGAAAAGTTGTAATTTTTCTAAAAGAGAGACCCTTTAATTGTATTGTTCCTAAAGTTAGTGGAAATATACTTTGCACCGCTGTGAAATAAGCCATCTATCTATATTTAAATTCGATGAAGATTAAATGCTTTAGACAGGAGTTGATGGTGCAAACCTCTTTCAAAAATCCAGTTCTTTATCTAATATATGTTTTTCCTTTCATTTATATGTGCTTTTATTGGCTCTTGAGTCCACTAAATAAATGTTCAATTTCTTGCACACTTACAGCCTAACCAAATTACTAGTTTTATGAAATCTAATCTTCACTATTGTGTTTGAGCAAAAAGTAATTACCCCACTAAATTATGATCTTATAGATATTAAATTGACCTAATCAGGTCAAGAACTTTGTCTTCCTTTAACTTAAGTTGGTTTCTTGATGTTTTTATTATTATTATCTGATACCATATCCTTAACCACCATTACTAAAACATTACTTTCTAAAGAGAATGATCCCTCAGTGAACATTTTATTGTATACATTATATTCATGCCTTATAATAATAAATACTACTGCAATCATTTACGCTGTGAATTCATTTTATTTTAGGCAAGATATGGGAACGAGTAATTGAAGCTGCTGGGAAGTGTGATTCATCTGATTTGAATATTGTACCTACATTGCTCGGAGAAAGACATGCCCCCGAACAAAATGCGATGGTTACCAATATAACTAAAGGAAATATTTCTTTGGGGCAAGTTTTTAAAGCAGCCTGTAAAGGAATAATTGAGAATTTGCATAAGTATGTATTTTTCTACTTTAATGAACTTTAACTGATTTTTTTGAAATATTATATTCATCATTTAAGTTTATGTATTAAAAAAAAC
>NW_027115400.1:3114-3436 GCF_000696795.3 Halyomorpha halys | reverse complement strand
TAGAGGATTACATAAAAAAAAAGATTCATGAAGTTCCACTTCCAGTTATCTTCAGTTAAAGGAGTAGTGACCTACAACTTGGGAAACCCAACCACAACCCGAAAACTGAAGCCCAGGCTGCTGCAGGACATCCTATATTATATTATAAGTTCTGTATTTAACAGTTCTGCTACTGTCACTCTAAAATTTTATTTTTTGTTTCTCTTCATCTTTTTCTTAAATTAACTTTTTTTTCAATTAGAAGTCAATTATTTATTTTTGTAAATCTATAAATGTCATTGTTTTTGTTATTTACTTTACTGTTATCTTTTATTAAGAATTA
>NW_027115400.1:0-1264 GCF_000696795.3 Halyomorpha halys | reverse complement strand
AAATATTGTGGATAAATGAGAAATAAAGAAAATTGCGAAAATATTTTATTTCGTCGATCAGTAGACTCTCTAAGGGCTCACTCAGCTTCAATAAAATGGATTATATGATCATTCATTGGTTTAAGGGACAAAAATGGTAGTTGAGTGTTTATACTGACCAACCCTTTTATTTACAAAAATACTGTACGCACTTCCAGGGCACTTCTTGGATATAGTGGGTCAGTTTCATTCATCACTGTTATTTAAAAATAAGCTTTACGTTTTTATTTACTATTCAGAAAGTTCCCAAGCTATGGAAAACTAACATAAAAACCTTAGATTATATTATATAATTTATTCAAGTTCTTGATACTGGTATTCATCTATTGAATAAATCAAAAGATATCCTTATTAAGTTTCAACATTCTTTATTATATCAATAGTCCAACGTTTCGGCCTTCGTCAAGGACAATCTAAACATTTAGCAGCTGATTATTATAATAATTATGTAAACAAAGCTATAAGAATAACGGATGCAGGCTGAAAACAGTAAAAAGTATGATATTTAAAATATTTCTTGAAAATTTTTATCCCGAAAAATTAAATTACAAAATTTGGGATGCAAACCTTAAAAAATCCAATAATAGGATGAAAAATAAAATAACAAATAATAAAGCAATTAATAAGAAATACTTTGGATTAAACTACACAAAAGGTTTATCAAAAGATATCCAGAGATCATTTAAACATTATGATGTTGATGAATATTCATTATGTTATAGACCTAATAATAAAATTAAGAATTATTATAGCAATTTGAAGGACAAAATTTAAATAAAAAGTCAATCGGGATTGATATATAAAATTCCGTGTTTAAATTGTCCAGCTAATTTAAAACCGACATTATTATCCATAATATATCATACCATAATTATAAATTCACACCTCACATCAAAATTTAAAAAAAATGTTTTACAGTCTATTTTGCCCAGGTTATCAAGTTCAATTCAAAATCATCCTATGAAAAAGTCAATTAATATAAAATCAAATTAATCATTAATAAGCTTACCTAAGCTAGGTAGTTAACAGTTACCTATTTTTTTAGAACTTCATTAATTTTTTTAAATTGAATTTTATATTAAAACTATACTATCCACTATTAGATAAACAAACTATTTAAAACCTTCCAAACACTCAGGTCAGGCTTACTATTATTTTAATTCAAATTGTATTTTGGCCTCAATTTTTATTTATTCCAATTATTAAATTCATATTAAAATTAATT
>NW_027115399.1:6173-8249 GCF_000696795.3 Halyomorpha halys | reverse complement strand
ATTTTATAATAATAAATTATTCTTAAGGTTCGATATATAAGCTATGCCTGTTCGATTTAGTCCTCAGTCGCCTATCTGCTTCAGGTTATCAGGATATATCCAGTTATAATGGTGAGTAATCATCATAAGGACCAGTTATCTTTCAGAAGTAAAATTTTTTTTTTAATTTATTAAAATCAGATATAAATACAACAAAAAGAAATAAATCAATAAAAAAATGGATACAAATTAAGAGACCATTTTTTTAAATATACCACAATATCACTAACATGCAGTAGCATTGATTCAAACAAAAAAAATTATCTTTTAATTATTAGATCTTTTATATTATATTAGTGTTTAAACTAGATTAATAATACATTCCTATTTGAAAATAATATTTTTATACATAAAATTGTTTATTAAGTTTTTAGTTGATATTTTCAAGTGATAAAACAGATGATATTGACTATATCAATAACACTATATAGTGAAAGACTGTATGTTTGCGGACAGTTAAAAATCATACTATTAACACGTAAACAAGAATATACATGATGAATAAGTAATGAAACATTAATTAATATTTATATTATAATTATTACAATCGACATTGATGTAATTTTATTATAATAATTTATATTAGTTCTTAGAATGTAGAATGATTAACGAAACCAATAACATAAATTAATATGAAGTGGAAGAACATGACAAAATTCAGCTGAAATTTGTTTTGTTAACTCTGCTTGACTTTAATGAAGTCCAACACTATTTCCTTTTCATAATTTAAAATGATAAATGAAAATGGATATTATTAGGATTATTTTTGGATATAAAATTTCTTCCAAATTAAGAGACATTTGGAAAGTTTAATTATATATTTGTCGACGTAGATGGAAACTAGTCAACGTTTTTTCTATTCCGAAAATTAGTGGAATTTTCTTGGTGAGAAGTTACAGGTCTAGAAGCTTTAGATTTTCGGGCAAGGCATTATTGCTTTTTTTGGTTCCGAAAAAAATATACCATTGATCGGAACAATTTATAGTTTGAGAGTAGATAGTCTTTTGGTATCTTGAAAAAACAGATATATCTCATCAAGTTCAAAAACGTGTATTATCTAATTATCCGACTTTGAACATCTAGATAAAATTCAATCCTTCTTTTTTATAAAAAAAATAGTAGTTTTTCAGAATGAGTGATGTTCAGGTGGTAACGAAATTTAAGAAGACATATCAGCCATGAAGCGGATAACAGTTTGCGTGAGGATTGTGATCGTGTTCTCAGATAACGTATTGCTGCAGTACGGTATGTGGATCTAGTCGAACTAATAGGAAAGGCATTTATAACATAAACTTGTTAAGTTTATTGCAAGGAACCACCTGTTACTTTTCGTTCTAAATGATCCCTAAGCTAAACCCACGTTTTCCCGCGAAACCGCCAAGAACCCCTCCAGGATCGGCAGTTGAACCAACAACATAGATATGATGAGAGGCTGATTGCACTTTGTAACTAATAAAATTCTAGAGACGTATCGGAATGAGATGAGCTCATCGATACGGAGGTCGAGGGACGTATTCATAATAAAAGGGAACCCTGGGATACCCCTTGTGGCAACAGTGACAGGCCTCAAGCCTCAAGCATGAATATTCCCAGACTAACGCCTTTTCATTAAGGAAACATACCTAGGGATGACCCATCTTAGGATGGTGTAGATGATTCTACATTATATGGCAGAAATACTAAAAAGATCGTCTCGATAAATAAATTCTAAATCGGTAATGAGAGAAGGTATAAGGTGAGAAACATTTGAAGGAGGTGTAGAGAAATTAGGGCCTAAACTTAAAATGTTGACTGCATTGGGGGGAATAGTGGTGGAAGATATATTATGGACCCATTCTTCACTACCTTTAGGGTAGATTTTATTATTTAAAGAGGATTGGTAAATATTATCAAATTTGGAAATTAAAGTATGTTTTTTATGTAATTTGATAGATAAACAAATTTTTTGGAAACTGTTGTTGAGGAGGGCCATGTTATTTTCGCCAATAACGGAAGTAAGTGATTGTGAAAGATTAAAAATTTTATAGCTTAGGGATT
>NW_027115399.1:3103-4633 GCF_000696795.3 Halyomorpha halys | reverse complement strand
ATACCATAAATTATCTGAATAAATTATAACATCACAGTTTTTTTGTCGTGAAGAAAAAAACTAAACACACGGAAATAACATTTTATAATAATAAAATTTAAATAATAAATTAAAGATTCCAGTTACCTTAATATAAAAAAAAATCTCTTTGAATAAAATTTTCTGATAAGGCTTTTTCATATTCTCTCTGTAATTGTAGCAATTATAACACAATTTTGCATTAGTCATTCAGTATTTATGTTATTAATAAAAGAAAATATTATCCCCCACCTGATACGCAAAATATATTTTTATTAGTTTTTGGAAATATTTCTTTTTAATGTTTTAATAATTTCCATTTGACTTGAGGAAATAAATGCGTAGTGGATCACTCTCGGATTATTATCACATATAATTGAGGATATGCATATAAATATAAATGAATTTTTATATGTTGTATCATTCTATTTGCTCTATTTCCTTCTACTACCACAACATATAATCGATCTTTCTATTTTTCACAGTTTTACCAAATTCTTTGTGCTCTTCGCCAGTCGTTATTAGCTTGGACCATATATTTAATGCAGTCTGTTTTTAAATTTTAGTTCTGTGCCTAATTAGATCACATATTTAGCCCTAAATAAACTGTCTACTAATTTAAGTTTTTTTTCGCCGTGCGTCCATTTACATTTGTATATCGTTTTATATCTCTTCCTAAATTCTATAGCGACTAATTTAAATTCAGATCGAGTCTTCAATAAGTGATTTATTTTATCTTGAAATATATTTGGGTTGGGACAAATAAATAATTAAAAAATTTTCCATGTTTTTAGACGGATCGGTAACGTAATATTTTAGGATTCTAACCTCCGAGATTTAAAAAAATAATATTTTTAGAAATTATAAAATGTATTAATATTTATCCAATGACGTATTTCAAGAAGAAGAAAAGATTCAAATCTGAAGAGAAACAAAGCTTCAATTGTCACATTTTTTTTTACCTACCATTCTAACACTAGAAAAGGAGAGCTTATTTGAACATTTTATTTTCCATGTTCTTAAGTATTATTTATACAATTATAATTTTATTATATGGATATATCAATTATGAGCAGTAACAATTTTTCATAAAGTTAGTAAATATATCGTGTATTATGATAATGAAAAATTTAAAGGGATTATTTTAGCAAATAATAAAAAAATTAAATCTGCACCACTACAATTCATTGGTGCAGTAATTTGTAAGG
Source organism: Halyomorpha halys (assembly GCF_000696795.3). NCBI lineage: Eukaryota > Metazoa > Arthropoda > Insecta > Hemiptera > Pentatomidae > Halyomorpha > Halyomorpha halys. Next base: position 3,407 of record NW_027115399.1, on the reverse strand, counting down.
AAGTAGGAGTTACTAGACCAACGGTTGTGCAAGGAGGTGATTTGTTCAGAATTACGCTCGTCCGCCAGATTTTCACCCAATTAAGGGTACCCCACTTCATAAGGATGGGTTGACCCCGGAGGGCTCACGAACTCACGGCTACATCAAAACAGAAAATAATTACGTGTTACTGCTGGGCTCGAACCCCTGGGCTCGGAGTTAGTAGCACAGTGCCTTACCACAGAGCTACTAGCTCTTACATAAAGAATTATATGACATAATAAAATAGTAATACATAAGAAATGAGTAAGAATATGAGATGCAT
>NW_027115399.1:2109-2482 GCF_000696795.3 Halyomorpha halys | reverse complement strand
TGTATTATGATAATGAAAAATTTAAAGGGATTATTTTAGCAAATAATAAAAAAAATTAAATCTGCACCACTACAACTCATTGGTGCAGTAATTTGTAAGGAAGTAGGAGTTACTAGACCAACGGTTGTGCAAGGAGGTGATTTGTTCAGAATCACGCTCGTCCGCCAGATTTTCACCCAATTAAGGGTATTCCACTTCATAAGGATGGGTTGACCCCGGAGGGCTCCCGAACTCACGGCTACATCAAAACAGAAAATAATTATGTGTTACTGCTGGGCTTGAACCGTGGCCTCGGAGTTAGTAGCACGGTGCCTTACCACAGAGCTACTAGCTCTTACATAAAGAATTATATGACATAATAAAATAGTAATAC
>NW_027115399.1:0-354 GCF_000696795.3 Halyomorpha halys | reverse complement strand
GTCCAATATTCATCGTTCATATCTAATGTGCGTTGATTAATTAAACATTATAAATACTACCTATAATAAGTTTTTAGAACAGTCACCTAGTCGTACTATAAATGAACTCCGAATGAGAATTTATTGCGGTGTCGTTACACAATACTCCATGCAGTGCCATTCCATACAGTCATGCACATGATATATTTGAGAACCCCTAGGCACTGATAATAGAAGGAATTACTAAAAATGTCAAAAGTCATTACAAGAATTAGACACAATTTTAAAAGTCTATGGAAATTTTTTGTTCATTATACTCATTCCTGTCATACATATTTCAGATCATCCGGAAATCCCACAAAGAACTGGAAAGTT
>NW_027115398.1:0-1198 GCF_000696795.3 Halyomorpha halys | reverse complement strand
ATCAGGTCCTTCAACGACCACTCTTCAACACCATTACCTGTGCCCCTTCGTCTCAACTCAGGTGTGAATCAATTTGGAACTGCCTCTGGAATTGGCGTCGACTCCTTCTACAAAATTGCTTCTCTCGGAAGAGAGCTAGGACTCTTAGCGAAAAACTAATATACTGCTAAGAACACAAATAGCTTAATTTAAGCAAACTTGCATCGTATTAATAAAATTATCTTAAGTATGCAATATGGTCCTTACGTAACCAATAATACTTTTTAGACGATAAAAATGACTAACTTGTTAGTCAAAATCTTTGAACACGTCAGTTCTAGTCATAGTACAAGAGCCGGGGGAAAAAAGGTGGTTATCTCACCACAATTTTTGATTACTTTAATGAAAATTAGGTATAATTGCTAGTCAAAATTAATGAGTCTGCCAAGTATAGGTAGGGGGAATAAAAAATGGCGGCTGATTCAAAACCTTATAAAAAACATTAATTTTTCATTCGGAGCTCTATATCTTAAAAACTAACAACAGCACTCGAAAATTTAAGAGTTCATTATTTAAAGAAGAGTAACTTTGCTGAAGTATTAGCCCTAAAAGAGCTATTTACGTTCAATAGTTCTCGAGATATAGCTTCTTAAGTAGCAAAATTTCTTAAAAATCTACTGAAAGATTATTAGTTAGTTAATTTATTTTGGCAAATCTATGTCTCAGGAACTATGTGACGTACAGATGTCTATTAGCACTCAAATTAAAGCTAGTTTAATGGACTACAAAGAAGTTTAGACCTTTACCTTCGTAGGGATATTAGTTTTCATGATATTTGCTAAAATAAATTGATTTATAGTTGTTCAGACAATAAATTTGATTTATAAAAAACTTCATTTCAGAAACCATTTGGCGTACAGATGTCTGCCAGCGCTCAAATTAAAGTTAGTTAAATTTACTACAAAATAGTTAATTATGTTAATCTTTGTAGGAGTAGTAGTTTTTATAATATTTGACAAAATAAACTCACAAAATGTTAATTTCTAGTTGTTCGTATAAAATGTTGGATTTTTGTAAAAATATATCTCTAGATCCATAAGACGCACATATGTTTGGGAACACTCAAAATAAAAGAAATTTAACTTTCTATAAAGTAGTTTATGACACTTATCTTCGTAGGGGTTGTAGTTTTTATGAAATTCACATATAAATATAAATT
>NW_027115397.1:11826-14383 GCF_000696795.3 Halyomorpha halys | reverse complement strand
ATTTAAAATAGTTTAATTTAGCTTATGTTCGTACTCAAGGCAACGGAACAGAGGTCTTTAGAAACAATGATGCTAGCAGATGTCTTTTTTTCTATGTGTGTCGCAGAGAGATGATAAAAATGGAGATTTGATCGAATTTCGAAGATTCGAAGATGCTGAATGATTTTCCTAAAGAGAGTGATTCCAACGAATTCCTTAATTGTTTTAGTGAAAAGATGAAATAATATTGTTTACAATTTAAAAATATATATTTATTAAGCCAAGCATTAACCATTGATTTGTATTGAATAATGCTTGGTTATTAAAACAAAAATTATTGATTCGCAACTAATTTAAAAAAAAGTACTTAATATATTTAAAAAAAACAAAAAACAAATATTTTTAGTGAAATTTTATTTGTTCAACGAATGTAATTTATAAATAAGAATGTTCATTCATTTTTTATTAAAAATCGTTAGTTAGTTAAAAAATTGTAAATTTTTTTAACAGGCACATTATGTTTTTTTTTTTTTTATATCTATATGACTATGTAATCTATATTATTTAATTTTTTAACTAAAACAGTTTAGAGATTTGATCAAATCTATTAGTTTCTTTTTGAAAAATCGCCCAATAGAGTTTTTCTTTTTTAATTTGAGAAATAAACATGGACCAAACCAACAACCAAATAAACAATTCTAGTTACTATAAAATTTCAGAAAAAATATACAAAAAGTCAGAAGTTTATTTTGTATATTTTATTTAACGATTCGATTTTCCACCTATATAGTGGTAGGCTTAAGTAATAACGGAAGTCTGACATTTTCTAACTTTTCATTCGCTTTTCTTCTTAAATATCGTTGAACGGATGAATGGATTTTCGGGGCTCAAAAAATTGTTTGTCTATTTATATGGTGGTAAATTAAGGAGAAAACCGGCGTAAACATTTTCCAATTCTTCAACTGCTTTTTATTTCGTATTTCATGAACAGGTGAATGAATTTTCATAAATAAAATGTTTTCCGACTATTTAGAGGGGTAAAATAAAATAAAGAGTAAAATGATTACAATATATTTTTTTATGTTAATTGGTTACTGCGAAAGTAACTTTAATTCTCAAATTCAATCCAAATTTAACTTTAACATTAAAAATATTCTTGAGCTACTTTTTATTATTAGCCTTTATTCAGGGTTTGAAATCTAATTAACCGTTTTTTATATTGATCCGGATGATTATATGCCAGATGGGGAAGACCATTGTAATTATCAAAAAAAATATTATAAACAAAATAAATTGCAACATATCTAAATATAACATTACAACGTTTTCATTTAAAAGTATATTTATTATCATATAAAAAACTATTATTGATTTTGAAAAGAAAACTTAATAAGACTCATGGAATATTTGAAAGAATTTTAAAATAATAAGGAACAGATTTTAACATTTGTGAGCTGTTATTGTAGCTAAACCATTGGTCCAAAAAAACTGCCTATAAGTCCTGAGGAACACCTGCTGATAGTTTGCCACAGTATATGTATATTAGTACAAATGTTTTTAAAACGAACGTAGAGAACATCAAAATCGACTGAAAAATTCTTTGGAAGTCGAAGTCTCTTCCTCACCAGCAAGGGCTAGGAAAATAGATTTCAAAAAATCATAAAGTTTACCTGATTATTTCTATTTTCCAGAAAAAAGGGTTAATAATGTACCAATCTATTAGTAGGCACTACAACCCTGCGATAGATTCTGGCCTCCTCTATGAGCCTCCACCATTCGGCTAGGTTTTGGGCTGCTGCCTTCCAATTTCGGACTCCAAGGCTCAGGTCTCGTGCTTCCTGTGCCACGCCAACTATCCACCGGATCTTGGGCCGTTCGACTCTTCTTGGGTAATGGATTTCACTTCCATGATTCTTTTAGACATTTCGCTGGGACTCACCCGTGCAACATGTCCTGCCCACCCAAATTGTCTCAGCCTAATAAAGGTCATAATATCTATATCCTGGAGCAGCTCATAGAGTTGTTTATTTCTTCTTATAGATTCTTCGGTGGCACTTCCTCTCGAAAAACAACAGATTAGTTCTATCATGTGTGGATATGGTCAATGTCAGGGAGGGGTATGTTAGGACAGGACTAAATTAGAGTTTTATATAAATAGACATTTGTTTTCCTGCTAATGAGCTTACTCCAGAACTGTTTTAACAGACCAAAATTACATCGGTTAGCCGCTGTGATCCTTCGCTTAATTTCAGTGAAAACATTATTTGTTGCTGTGACCTGAGATCCAATGTAAGGAAACTTCTCCACTCTCTCAAAGATACAGCTTCCTACGACAACCTGTCTCTCCTAGGATCTGGCTCCTGTGGTGTACATATATTTCGTTTTGTTATCATTAATAGTCAGGCCATGCGTGCGGCAGCTCTCTGCAGACTCAAGAAAGACTCGGTAAGCGGAATAATAGATCGCGCCACTATATCAAGGTCATCCGCATAACCGAGCAGTTGGACCGATCTGTTGAAGATGGTGCCATTATTCTGGGTAGCTGATACTCTCACTACTTTTTCCAGGATAAAATTAA
>NW_027115397.1:8073-9106 GCF_000696795.3 Halyomorpha halys | reverse complement strand
GCAGAGTTTCCTACGTACCCTATAGATTTGAAAAGCAATGAAATACTTTTAAATATATATCAAAACAGTGTAAACTTTTATTTATTTCTTTTTTTTAAACACATATTTTTCGAAGTGTTCGGACAGTATACGGACCCTGCACCTAACATCTCCCATAGTAATTTTTATAAGCTTGGAAGGAACCTTCATTTTTGTGAGTGTCTTGTATAACATAGGGCGCTTGATACTGTCATATGCGTTCCTGAAATCCACGAACAAGTGGTGAGTAGCGATCTTATCTTCATGGGCCCTTTCAACGATTAGTTTGAGGGTAGATTTACCCTCTCCTGAAGGATCAGCCTCTGGAAGAGGATATTGGAGAATACTTTGTAAGCACAGGGGAGCAACCATATTCCTCTATATGGAATTATCCTTATTATTTATTAATAATAAGGATAATTAGAACATCCCAATTGTTCTCCTTTCTTATGAAGAGGGCATATCAAAGCACTGCTCCATTGCTGAGGCATCTCTTGAACCCATATCTCGAGAATCAGGTCATAAAGTGTTCTGTGCAGTTCCTCTCCCACTATATTTAAACAATTCTGCTGACAATCCATCCTCGCCTGGTGGCTTTTGGTTTCTTATTTTCTGAATTGCATCTACATCTTCTAAATCTGGTGGCTCAATATCCTCTTCATCTTCTTCTTCATTCCCTTCTCCCATTCTGGGCTCAGTATCCTGTTTATTCAACAGGCCACTTAAGTGCCTTGCCTACCTTTGAAGTATCTCATCGTTATTGTTCAAGCGAGTCCCATCTTCTTTTCTGCACGCTTGAATTTTAGGCTCAAGAAATCATAAAGTTTACCTGATTATGTATATTTTCCAGGAAAAAAGGGTTAAAATGAAATTAAGAAATATTTTAAAGTTAATATAATTAATTGATTCGCCTTATATACATATATTTAAATTATATGTTCTTTAACAATATGTTTATTATTTTTAATTTTTAGCGAAATGTGATTAATAAGTCAGTGTGTGACTTATTTCAGAA
>NW_027115397.1:3097-3707 GCF_000696795.3 Halyomorpha halys | reverse complement strand
TCTAGTAACGTTTTAAAAGATTTCTATTCAACGATATCATGACCCAAAGAATAGAAAATCATTGGGACCACCTGGCTTCAACATCAAAAGCCAAACCTAAATTTTTTTTTAAAGTCGAATTTAAATTTTTTTCTCTCTATCGAACACAGTGAATGAGATAGAACCATGCACCAAGAAAAATACACGACTAAATCATTCTTCTACATAATAATGCTCGTATGAATGTTGTGGTGCGAGTCAAAACCTATTTGAAAACACTTAATTTGGATGTTCTACCCCACCCCCCCCCCGTATTCGCCATTATTTATTTATATAAGACATTTACCTTTCCGAATATATACTTGTCGAGAATTTGTCAAGTTCGAGAACTTATAATTGTAATGCACTCAGAAGTAATAAAATAAGACGTTTATTAATTTACACAATTAACAATTAATTAGGTCATTATTAGTTAACGATGGGAATTGATTGTTGAGAGCAGGGGGTTGGATACAAAAAGGCACGCCAGGAAACGGGGGCTTAGTGATTTATAACAAAAACTGGATCCTCTCTGGATGAGAAGTGAGCGAGGGGAAATGTTTGAAAAGCTTTCACTGGATTTGTAAACCGA
>NW_027115397.1:0-942 GCF_000696795.3 Halyomorpha halys | reverse complement strand
ATAGAAGAAAATACGTTTGAACAGGTAGATACTTTTAAGTATTTATGTTCTACGGTAACTAGAAACAACTTAATTGATGAGGAAATAAAAACAAGGTTGAAGGTGGGAAAGGCTTGTTATTTTTCAATTTGAAGACTGGTTTGCTTGCGCCTTCTATCAAAAAACTTAAAAATTAGAATTTACAAAATTATTATTCTTGGCCTCTTACACTAAGGCATGAACATCGCCTCAGCGCTTTCTAAAATAAAGTATTAGGCAAAATATTTGGACCGAAAGGATGAATTAACGGGAAAATTTATAAGACTGAGAATTTAGACACATCACTGAATTATAGGACCAACACCTGGTAAATATAATTCAAGTTATAGCTTTGCGGCGTATAAGAAGGGCGTGTAAGGGCTTTGTAACGGAATAGATTCCTAAAATGTTAATAAACACTGAACCAGTGGGTGAACGTCTAAGGGGTAGACCGAAACGTAGCTGAGAGGATTGCGTTAAAACTGATTTGGTCGTATAGGGTTTGGAGGAGCATCACTGGAAGGAAGTATAAAGATAGCGACATCGGCATCGAACCTCCATTACTATTATTATTATATAAAAAACATATCATGCAAATTTATTTATACGCCAGCTGAGGATGCAGTAAATAAGTGCATATAAATGCTGCACAAGAACTTAATACCCATAAAAATTGCTTAATTCTTTTTCTTACTAATTCATACTTTTGTCTTATAAATTTGTAGACAAAAAAATAAATTCCAGGAAATTTATACATTATACAGATTTTTTAAGTGGTTGAGTTCTTTATTCGTAACAATAGAAACATATGTGGACAAATTGACAAGTTAAAAACAACTTTTCTTAGTTCTGAAAAACTAATAAATAATTTTGATCCTGACTACCGAAGCCTGTATGACCCAGAACTTACGGTTGGCTTCTTCA
>NW_027115396.1:0-5089 GCF_000696795.3 Halyomorpha halys | reverse complement strand
TTTTACTAGATAAATTTTGTTTTAATTATTGAAAACATTGTTATTGGTTGGTTTAAGACATTTCAATAATCAATATTTTTTATTGGAGGTTCGAAATGGAAACTAAGGCTATGCTTCAAAGAGACTTCAATAAAGATTGGAACAGGATACCCCAGATCACTCCTCCACCAGGTGAGAATTGTTTTGCTATAAACTATTAATTATTTGTTAAAAGTTACTGACATTGAAGATCCTACAATTTGCAAAAGACCAATTACTAGATGATAAGAAAATCATTGTGCCTATTAATATAAATACATTATTAGAACTTCAAATAACAAGAATTTTCATCCTTCCACTAACCAAAATGTAGATCCACTAATATTCAAAGTGTTTGATCGTAAAGCATGGCAACTGAAATCTTTTGTGAATTGATGTTTTTGGCATCACTGACTTTTTTAAGGGTGATTTAATACATTTTTGAAAGAATCTTTCGGAAATTTGTTTTCTTTTAAGAGAATAATGTTTATATCAAGTTTTGGTAAGTGACTTGTTGTTAAAGGTAAAACATTGTAATTAACAAATATTTTAAACATTGTTTTTGTTTTCACTTGTCAGTTACTATGTTTTATGACTGAACACCTCATTTACTGAGTTTATTATGTAATAATCTCTTAAATCTGTACATTAGTGGAAATGATCTGGGAAAAAGAAATTATACTGATTCCTATTCAAACAAATTGTACTGAGAATAGATTGTAATAATTATCAGGAATCTCACTCGGTCCAACTTTTTATAAAATATTTATGTTGATTCCTACTAACCAAATCACTCAGCAGGCCAAAGAAATAATAGGAGATTATTGATAAGGTTTTAGACAAAAACCATTATAGTGATACATCAGGGCGAATAAAATGTGCATGAAAGTTGGTGGTATGAATAAATGAACAAAACATAATTAGTGCTAATCCAACAGGTAGTGTCAATTGGAACACAGATAGGAGGATCATGTTGGAGCCTGAAGGATTTGGGTTTGATAGAGCTTAGTGGGGGGAAGTTTGTAACTTAGGACTGTTAGTATTATAAGGACCGAGCTTCCAGGTTCAATTAGCATTTTTATTTCTTTATCTATACCAATATCATTTGTGTTTAGTTATAGCTAACAAGCTAGCTGCGAACGAGGGAGCTGGCTTGGCCAAATGGAAGCAGATAACTTCACCTCAGCTAACAGTCGAAGATGACAGGGTTGGCAGCACCCGAGCGAGTTCGCTTGACTCTTTGACAGAATCCAACAATAACAATACCACTACCAATAACAACAATAGTCATGACAGTGAGTTCATTTTTAGAACTAATTATTTTTTAAGAACAAGAATTTTTCATTGTTTATTCATTGAGAAATTGTCAATCAGAAGTATTTGATTATACAGGGGTTATGGCAGTCTTGTTTCAAACTGAGCATCTTTCTCTTCTAGAATCCATTGCAATGGTTGAGCAGTATGTATTATAACATTTACTGTGATGACAGTACTGTCACACTGTGTGTAGTGTGAAAGCTGACAGTATATATTGCAGGAATGAAGTTATAGTCATGGTAGTTCATCTACTGTTATGTTGAAGTCCATTTACCCAATGACACTTGGTGATGTATACTGCATGACAGTTACTGGCACAATAACATTTAATATTGTGATAGTACAGTAGCACTATAAGGTCTAGCATAATAAATGCCAGTATCGTTCATGGTAGTGAAGCTACTGTCACTTGAGTAGTGACTTTATTAGTGCATTGCTCTTTTGTTGAAAATTATTTTAATCAAGATAATAATTACTTTGGTGCCCACCAGCTGAGAGATAACCTGTAATGTGCCTAGGTTGAGGACATTTGTATTGGGGTATCAATATTAATCATAACTACTTATTTATTCTCACCATTTATTTATTAGTTATCTGATTAATTGATAATTAGTTGTTAAATTAGATCTAACTGTAAGTGATCAACAATTTTTTTTTTATAGTTAAAATTATATTAAAAAAAAAATTTATATCGAAATGAAATTGAGTGCATCAGGATTCTGGAAGAGTGGATATATTTGAAACATTCATAACTAACATTATCTTAGCTAGTTATTGCCTTGATGAAGCCTAAATAGCTAAATGTTGAGTTGGTTTTGGTCGTGATAATGAAGTGTATTAATTTTTTAGAAATTGGGAAAGTTGATATAAGGTGTAAGATAGCTCCGTGGCGATGGCAGCTCTGACAGCAGGTACCTGCCTTATTATCGGATTTTGTGTTTTCGCTTAGTTTGATATCCCTCCTTTAGTTGAATTTATTTTTTATGTTTATGTTTATATTACCTTGATTGAGCACTTTTGCTTTTAATTTATCCATTTGCCTCTAACTCCATTTTGCTGTTGTAATATTAATTATTTTTATTAAGTTTTATCATTGTATAAGCTTTGAACTTATTGAACCATTTATATCCCTGAAGAATATGAGAGCCATTGTGTATTTGGAAATTTTATTTTTATTATTGTTATCGGGAAGATATTTGAGATGTTTGGGAGATCATTTGTAATTAGAACAATTGACCTGTTTGATATTATTTAATGGGATAATACTGTCCGTTGATCAGCTATATATAATTCTTCATATCTTTAATTTCTGTTTTCTTACATGGGATAGTTTATTTTGACTAATTAAATGACTCAATTTAATGTTTTAATTGATTAAGTATTTATTATGACCTAATATTTAGATGAGGTGGCAAAGGAAACAATTATTACCCTTTTTTGGTTTCCGAAACTTCCTCCCATCTTCAGTGCTAACATAAATGTTGGGCCGCCCGCAGCTCTGTGGTTAAGACACACTCTTACCAATTTGATGTCGATTGGTGGTGCCGGTTCGGATCCGGCCTGGGGTGTTAACCTTTTTCATTGGGTGGCGGTCCCACAAAATGAAAAACTTTGACCCCCAACCATGGTTAGGCAATATAGGACTCCAATGGGAGTCTTGGCCAAAAAAAACATAAATAATTAACTACAAGGTTACAAAGTTTCAAGACTTTTTTCCTGAGCTCAATGCCAAAGGAGTGATCCACAAAGAGTTTGTTCCTACCAGGCAGGCTGTCACAGGTCAGTTTTACACTGGATTAATCCACCACTGCTCAAAGATTAAAGAGGATTGGGTTCTTCACCCGATCTAGCTTCCAGTGACTTCTTTTTGTTTCCTGTAATCAAGAAAGACCTGAAAGGGAAGCGATTCTACACAATTCCAGGGAGCCTATGAAAAATGGAAAAAATGCTAGGAGTGGTGTGTTGTGTCTAAGCATCATTTTTCAAAGACTTTCAGCTCACTGTAGAAAAATAGTTGGTTCTGAGACCAGTCATGAAACATTATTAGTATAATATAAAATAATATTATATTAGTATATATCAAATATAAATATATATAATCATATTACTAAAATAGTTTTTCAATACAGTATAAAAATTTGGTTGCTTGTAGGTATTTATTAAAAAGATTTATTTATTTAAATTAAATAATATGTATCCAAGTTAAGTCTCAAAACACTCTTTATTATTTCTTTAAAAGTCCAACATTTCAGCCAATTTGCTCATCTTCAAGAACAATCTCAAATATGAATTTTCACCTCACATCCAATTATTTAAAAACTTTTTACAGGCTATTCTGCCCAGGTTATTAATTTCAATCAAATCAACCTATTTTATTAAATTCCTATTGGCCTTATTTTGAGAAAGCCTTATTTTGATACAACAGGTTGTACTTCTATGAATAATAAAGCATAATTGATAGTGATGGCAGAATCATTATAAATGCTCCTCAGATCAAGCTGCAAGAATTAGACTGAAAGCCTATCAACACAGCTGCTGTTGTTTCGACACTCACAGTTGCGTTAAAAAGAAATGAATAAGCCAAGGAAGGTGTGACTGCTCCAAGAGCTCCGCTCAGCTTCAATAAACATAGATAGATTATTCAAGTGTTTCCTCGGAGAAGATGGCTTACTGTATACTCACAATACCAGGAAGGCGATATCTAAAACTAGCTTTTGAGACAGCAGTAAGTTACAACATTTCGCCTAAGAACTAGTCAACGAGCGAATGAGAGCTTGTATTTACAATAACCAGTAGTTTACAATTCTGAGGTAGTTGACTCTCTACAAGTCAGAAAACTGCAATATCATACAGCAAATTTGTTTTAAAAAGTGGGAAAAAGGTTTTTAATTAGAGTATTATCATCGATTGAAAAGTCCCTTTGCCACCTTGTCTAAAAAATTTAGAAGAAATTATTTATTTCAGATGAAAAAATCCAGTATTTAAAAGATGAATGATAGGATCATACTTAGTTTACATACAATTAACTTGAAAATCATGAAAACATTTTCAAAGTCAATGAATTATGTATAATTTTGTCTTTTCAATAAGAGATTATTTTACTGTTAGAAATATGAAGTATTTATATCAGATGTCCTTGAAAATTTGATTATTTTTTTAATTAATATTATCAAACTAATAAAAGATTTTTTATTCGTTAAATTCTTGTTTCATTAATCATATATAAAAAAAAACATTAGTATTATAAAGAAAAATAATTAATTTTTTTATTATTGGTTGTAAATTCAATATGGGGGAAGACAAGATTGTGGACAGTGGAGTGGTAATGAGTACAAGTGAAACTTATTTTATTTGAGTTGAAGCTTTGGCCTGAATATCAGTTCTTCATCAGAGCTAAAACCTGAATAGCAAAGTAGTGAAAATTAAAAAAAAAAAAATTAAGATAACAAATAATACTAGAAGATGTAATATATAATATCGGAATAGTCAAGATTAATTAATTGGAATATTCTTACCATTCTAATATTTTCTATTAACTTCTTATAGTATTATTTGTATTTTTATTAATTTCTTTTTGTATTTTTTTTTTTTTTTTTTTTTAATTTTCACTATAGGCTTTTGATCGAGTCTGGCACCCAGGACTGCTATACAAGATCCGTAAATTCCTACCCCCTACATACTTCCTCATTATCCGTTCTTATCTCTCTGACAGATTATTTCAAGTAAATTACAACGGCGCTTATTCATCCCTATT
>NW_027115395.1:0-1667 GCF_000696795.3 Halyomorpha halys | reverse complement strand
TATCACTAATAGTCGTCCCTATCATGAAACAAAATGTATTAGTGCTTATACTTTATAGTTTGTGTACTTGTATTTATGAACTAATACTATTAAGGTGGATCCACACGTTGGTCGCTCGCCACGAATCGGAGGCTTGTACAAATGCTCGGTAAACAAAGAGCGGACCATCCACATGTCAGTGTTTATCAGAGAGGCAAGCATGGTGTACTTACCAGTGGTTTCAGCAATTGCACTAGAATAATATTATTTTATTACAAAAAAAAAAGAAAATGAAAGGAGATTAAATGAAATTAAATATAAATAACTAAGATTAAATATAAAATTTATTATAAAAAGTAACAACAAACACCTTTAACCTCCTAACAGCTCTCATTTTCAACTAAGAATAGAACAATGGTGGAGATGCTAAACAAGCGCTCTCACGAACCCCCTTTGATCTGTGTCCAAAAAACTGACTCTCGACGGATCGGCAAGGAGCTTAGGCCAACGCGTACCAGCCAAGCCAAGCACACATGCTCGCGCATGCCTGAGTTCGCCACGGCTTGGCCAACATATAGAGGCCCCGTAAACTTTGTGGCCAAGGGCGCTTGTGCTTCCTCCACATGTTTTTCACTTCAGTTAACATTTTTTAAGAACTGCCAACAGATGAATGTTTGTGTTCTCTGGGTTTTAATTAATTAAAGAAAATAATTAACTCTAGTCTAAAGATACCTCTAAATGTTTGCTAAAATTAGATCATATCCCTATCAAAATAAATTCACTAACTTCTGTTACTTTAGGGCATTTTTTTCAGAAATTTTACGATTTAAAAAGCTATATCTCGGGAACTATTGAACATAAATAGCTCTATTAGGGCTCATATTTTAGCAAATTTACTCTTATTTAAATAATGTCCTCTTAGGTTTCCTAGTGTTGTTGGTAGTTTCAAAGATATGGAGCTCCGAATTAACTTTTTTTTTAACGTTTTGAATTATCCATAGTTTTCATTTAAGTAATCAGAAATTGGGGTGAAATGACTGCCTTTTTTTTTCCTAACCTTAACCACTCACGTGATCAGTCACGTGACCCATGGCGGGGAATTTTTTTTTTAATCATTTATTTATTTTTATTTTACAACTGTATAACATATGTATAAAAACTATGTATAATTATAAGTCAAAATTGATGAGTCTGCCAAGTATAGGTAGGGGGAATAAAAAATGGTGGCTGTTTCAAAACATTAATTTTTCATTCGGAGCTCTATAACTTTAAAACTACCGACAACACTAGAAAACCTAAGAGAACATTATTTAAAGAAGAGTAAACTTACTAAAATATGAGCCTTAGTAGATGCAACATTTCATAAAATATATTTTGAATTATCTGTAGTTTATGAATTTATTGTGGGAAATCTTTATCTCAAGAACCATGTTGACCTGACGTACAGGTTATTATTTGAGTGTTAATAGATATTTTAACAAATTTACTCTACTTTAAATAATGTTCTCTTAGGTTTTCTAGTGTTTTTGGTAGTTTTAAAGATATAGAGCTCGGAATGAAAAATTAATGTTTTGGAACAGGTATATTACCCCTACCTATACTTGGCAGATTCATCACTTTTGACTTGTAATTATACATAAGGGGTATTCATGATCTATGTTAAAGCGTGTTAAATGGAAAAACTCGTG
>NW_027115394.1:0-3182 GCF_000696795.3 Halyomorpha halys | reverse complement strand
ATAACATTTAACATGGTAAAACATATAACATTTAACACAACATCATGAATATCCCGGTTATATGTTATATCACTTTACCATGGTAAAAGAAGGAAATATTTCTCTATTTAACATAAGTTTATCCATTTAACACGCTTTAACATGTTAATCTAAAGATCATGAATTCCTCTTTGTAATCCCAGCCTTCAGCGGACCTAGCCCAACACCTTATAAAGCCATGTGACAAAAGAAGGGCACTAAATATGTATGCATATATGTAGATATATATTATATCGGTTTAATAAATTAAATTATTAAGTAAAAAAAAATACATTTCTTGTATTATGTATGTATGAACTAATAATGTTATTAATCTTAATGAAGGGTACGAAAAAAAGGGATTTCGGTGACAAAGCTGGTAGGGAAAGGTTCCCTTCAATTTCTGGAGCTAAGATCTTTCCTAAAGGGCTTTTAACTCCCTGCACATCCAGCAGTAATGTTTATAAGTGAACATTCTTAGTAATTCATGAAAGCTTGTACGGTGGTCGGGAGTTGCGAGTTCATGGAGGCTTTTTCATATTTATCCCCCCCCCTCCTCCCCTCCCACTTCCCCCCCTCAATAAATATAATAATAACACATTTTGAACTAATCCTAGCAAAGTTGTTAAATGACACATATCCAAATCAATCTCTAAGGATTCTTATAATTACTGGTTAAATTAACTTAGCAGTACAATTTTTCTTCAGCTCTTTATAAATCTAAAAATGAATAGGTGGTATAGATAGATATCCATACCACAAAGTATTTTTTTGACACCTGAAGTTTTTGAAATTTCTGAGTCTGATTTTAAATAACAACCTATAAATATCGACACTATTTGGCAGTATAATTTCACTTATAGATTCAGTTTGAGTATAGAATACCAGTCTAAACTAGGAATAAGTTATATTTTTTTCAGATTCATATATATTCAAATAACATCTTAATCTAATTATGTCTTTAATTTTCAGTAAATTACTTAAAAAATTTTAGTTTTGGATTATTTTTAAAAGGATTTCTGGAATCCCTAAAGTAATATAATTATTGAATCAACTTGTTTAAATCTTGATAAATGGATGTGGAATTTGCAGTTTTTGTTTACACAAACCATTTTGCCTACAGTTACTGCTTACTTGGATATTCTTTCAATTCTCAGAATATAAGGAAATGAGCAAATATCTATTTAATATTCTTCCAAAGATTGTTCCACTTCGGAAATCTGTGCTGCTCCAGCTGAAACACTCCGGCGATTGATTATTGATCCTTCTATGAAAATTGGATGGAAACTGGCGAAGTCAGCGGGAAGGGTGGAAAACTGTGAGCTTGGGGAAATCTGCGGGTCATCGAACCTAGGATATCACAAAATAATTCCCTTAATGTTACTATTAAATCTGGATATAATTTTGGGAATAAATTGTAAGTCAGCAGGTTTCAAATAAAGAAATTGTAATATATATATATATAATTTTCAGTAAATTACTTAAAAAATTTTAGTTTTGGATTATTTTTTATGGAAAAATAAATTATAAAAAAAAACTTATATATCCCAACAATAAAGCACAACACACGTCCTGGCAAGATTCGAACCGGCATCGTTTCCACACCAGAAAGTTCAGGGCTCAACACTGACGATCCACTAATTCCTTTTCATTTATCAAATCTTATATAGTGACTTAGAACTTGTATATGTATAACGAAAAAAATGCATAACTTCTTCTATTTAACCTATCATATAACTAAATAATCTATTTCGTCCACACTAGAAGATTTTAAGAATTAAAAAAAATATTGAATGAGATAAGAATTTGATAAAATTTATATACTGCCTTGCTTCTTCGATCAATCATATCGAAGGATATTAGTTCAAATTATATACAAGAAAAATTACTACTATCTCGGAAACGAACCTCAAGATAAATATGTGGTCAATAAGCTGTTCAGTAATCCGCATTTCCCTTCCACACTCCCCCCTCTCCCCATATAAGGGGCATTCATAAATTATGGTTTTTCATCAGGAAACTTTATGACCAGGGCAACATATAGAATATAATGTACTAATGAAGATTTTCTTTACTACGAAAATTTTCAGTTGATTAATGCTTGATAATTTTTCATAGTATATTTTTTACAATATGATAATAGGAAGATGAAAATTAATTTTCTATTTCCATCTTTTAAAATTTTAATTACATATTGGACAAAAATAAAAATATAAATCTTTGTTATTTCTTGTGGTTAAATATCCATCTGAAATTCAGCTTGTACTCATAACAGTTTAATGATAAGTCTAATGAATTTAAAAAATGGGCTAAATATTGGAATTTAATAATGATTCATATTAGAAGAATATAGTTGACTTTATGAAGTAGATTGTAGGAAGATAGTCCTGGTGGTGGTCAATAAATATATTAAAATAGTGGAAGAAAACTATTTATTGTTAAACAACGTTTCGTCTCATTTTGCAGGGCCTCGCTAGGGGTGTCAGATTGTAATAAAAATAAATCGGTTTAATTAAAGTTTATTTTTCCAACACTGCTCTTCTAGTTATTAGTAGATGTTTTAAATGGAAGATATAATAAACCTAATTCTGGGATTTCGCCCTCCCCGCTCTTTGTACTCCTCGGCCAGCGGCTCCTGGGCCAATACTAGGGGCATTCACGATATTGTGTTAAATGTTAAATGTTTTACTACATTAAATGTTATAAGCATAGGATTTTGAGCAGCCCTATTTAAAATTATGTTGTGTTAAATGTATGAGAGCTCCTAGCGGATTTTCTGAGCAGCTTTTAGTAACTTTTCCTTCCAAAACTTCTTTTTATTTTTTACTTCTAAGTTTTGATTACAGTAATTTATTACAACATGCCTAGAGTAAGTGAATAGTAGAAGTTTGAAAGTTTGGCTACTGATTGTCTTGTTTAAAAACAACCAAAACAATTCTGAGACAATCAAAACACAAATTACGAACAAGTAACCTAACACGACAACAAAATAAAATGGTAGAGCTCAGCTGGCCTATTGTGTGACGTCATTCTCCATTTAACAGACCCAGTAATGGACTCTCAACCATGTTAGGGGTATTCATGATCTATGTTAAAGCGTGTTAAATGGAAAAACTCGTGTTAAATCGAAAAAAATTGCCTTCTTTTGCCGTGGTAAAACGAAA
>NW_027115393.1:3830-5539 GCF_000696795.3 Halyomorpha halys | reverse complement strand
TTATTATGTTAGATAATTAATGGTGACAACATTTTATAAATATAAAGGTATTTAATTGGTAAACAAAAAAATCCTTAGGAAAGGAATCCAATTGTTATATTAGTTTTGCAGGACTCAATATAAATTAATTAATTAACTTATTTTGATTAATTGCCTTCAGCGATTATCCTGACATCTCGAGACAGTACATAGCATAATCTAGTATAGATGCGATGGTATAGGAATGTTCCCGAGAGGTATGTCAAGATGAATAGGAATGAAAAATTAGAAAACTAATTTAAAAAATAATGGACCGAATGATTAACAAGCGCTTGGTATGGATTCTTGAAAGAAATGATATTCTCCAGAGCTATCAATGCGGGTTTCGTAGAGGGAGGTCCACTATCCACCACTTAGTTCAATTGGAAGCTGAACTACAATATACTTTCATAGAAAGCCAGCAAGCAGTCGTCATTTTCTTCGACATGGTTAAAGCATTCGACTGTACGAGCAAAAATACTATTATAAAAAAGCTTATATCCTTAAATTTTACGGGTAATCTCATAACATTCATCAAGCAATTCTTATCCCTACGGACATTCAACATCAGAATAGGAAATTATCTCTCTGGTAATTTCAAACAAATAATTGGAGTACCTCAAGGATGTGTTCTCAGCACAACTTTGTTTGCCCTGGCCATGAATGACTTGGGTAGAAACATGCCGAGAGGAATAAAGGTGATGCTCTATGTGGGCGATCTAACGATTATGTGCCGCTCAAACGATATAAACCAAATAAAAATCAAACTACAAGAAGCTCTTAATCGATTAAAAAAGTGGTCAAACAGCTCAGGTCTTACCTTCTCATCCGAAAAAACTAAATGTCTTCATTTCAGCAGAAAAAGAATAACACCTCCATCCCCAGAACTCACCCAAGGAGATTCTCCGTTACCGTATGTCGAACATTGTAGATTTTTAGGCCTCATATTTGATAGGCGTCTTTCTTGGAACCACCACATTAGTACACTTAGAAACAGATGCATAGATAAAATTAAAATCTTAAAAGTTCTCGGCAAAACATCATGGGGAGCTGATAGATCAATGATGTTGAAAATATACATAGCCTTAATCCGCTCCAAACTTGATTATGGAAGTTTTGTGTATGGCTCAGCTCGCTTCCAAACCCTAGCCAAACTCGACACCATTCAGAACACCGGAATCCGCATTGCCACAGGTGCCTTTAGGACCAGTCCAATTTTAAGTTTATGTGCTGAATCTGGAATATCACCCCTACCATTTAGACGACAACTATTAGCTACAAATTATTTTTCCCGGCTATACCTGCAACCCTCGCATCCAACTTATAAGTACATTTTCAATCCTAAATTCTCTAGACAGTTCCAGCAGAAGATAAATACAACACTACCCCTCGCTGAACGATTATCGGCCGATAATAATAAAAATATCGGATTTATTATTTAATTATTATTTTTTAAGTTAATTATTATTTTAGGCCACTGTCACAGAATTAAAAGCAATAACCATCAATATACCACAAAATAACACGCCCCCGTGGACCTACCAACGCCCAAATGTAAATCTCCAACTATCCAAATACCCCAAAGAAAATACAAAAATGTCAAAATATCAAGAAAAGTTCCGAGAACTGCTACTACAAACTCTACCAGAACATACCGCTATATATACAGATGGCTCGAAGTCAGATAACGC
>NW_027115393.1:3431-3780 GCF_000696795.3 Halyomorpha halys | reverse complement strand
TCCAGCAGAAGATAAATACAACACTACCCCTCGCTGAACGATTATCGGCCGATAATAATAAAAATATCGGATTTATTATTTAATTATTATTTTTTTAAGTTAATTATTATTTTAGGCCACTGTCACAGAATTAAAAGCAATAGCCATCAACATACAACAAAATAGCACGTCCCCCTGGACCTACCAACGCCCAAATGTAAATCTCCAACTATCCAAATACCGCAAACAAAATACAAAAATGTCAAAATATTAAAAAAAGTTCCGAGAACTGCTACAAACTCTACCAGAACATACCGCTATATATACAGATGGCTCGAAGTCAGATAACGCTGCAGGATCTGCCTTTGTG
>NW_027115393.1:0-1091 GCF_000696795.3 Halyomorpha halys | reverse complement strand
CCTTTCATAAGACCCGACAGCTGGCTACCCTCCGAGCTTGCATTGCTCTTTCCTACCTACAGGAATAGTACCCTGTAGGACAATGTTACTCATGATTAGAGAAATTAGGACTAGCACCCATAAGTCTCATCTTATCTATTCACCTCCTTTCAACCACCTTACCTATTTGGACATACATTGTTGAGATCTTCTGGCCATGAGTACATAACATAATCAATTGGAGTCAGATCTTACACAACCACCTCGAGAGCTTGTAGGTTTTTGCACAGCACTGCACAAATTAATAACAATAGTGGTCTATTAAGTATCAGTGGTATCATCAGGGTTTCACTATAATGCCCAAAGTTGTAGCTAATTGAATAAAAATCTGAGACTGTATGCTTAAGTACTGACTATGACACAGCCAAGGTTTATTCAATATTTAATTCAAATTCAAATTCCTTTGTTCGGTAGTGTATACCTCCACCCATCACAGAAGCTGGATTTGAAACCTTAGTCATCAATAAATAGTTAAAAACAATTTTTCAAGAAGAGAAAAATCAAGAAAAAGATTTTATGCTGATAATTAATATCTACTGTTTTCGTAGGGGGCAGAAAAAATAGCCCATTTCATCCATGGTGAACAAAATCAAAACCCGACGCCCACCAGATCTAACCCTCAAAGGTAAAAATGTGAAATGGAATCCTGCCAGTGAAACAGTAAGATACCTGGGAATTCACCTAGATCGCCGCCTTACCTGGAATCACCATATCAACATCAAACTAACTCAAACTTATGCAAGGTTAGCAATGCTATATGCTATCCTAAACAAAAATTCCAAACTAAAACCAGAAACAACTGTTCTTATATTTAAAACAGTTCTCAGGCCACTGCTGATGTACGGCTGTAAAGTCTGGGGACCGGAATCCTTAACGAAAAGGAAAAAACTACAATCTTTTGCAAAATAAAGTCCTAAGAATCGCAGTTAATGCTCCTTGATTCATAAGAAATAGCCAATTGCATCGCGAATTACGTATGGAGTCAATAGAGGATTACATCAAAAAACGGTTCATGAAGTTCCACTCCCAGTTCCCAACAGTTAAAGGAGTAG
>NW_027115392.1:0-1483 GCF_000696795.3 Halyomorpha halys | reverse complement strand
TATATATATATATATATATCTTCATTAGCTTCGGATTTTGCAGAAAACCTTTACTCTCTCATTTATCAACACAAAATGAGAGAGAATAGGATTCTTTGGTTTTGCTTTGAGTGGTGTTACTGATTTGATAGCGTAAGAGATCGAGACCAATCTTTTGAGTTCCATTCATCAGTCTTGTTCGGATACAAAAAAAAAAAAAAAAAATTAAATTGAATAATAAATACTCAGAATTTTAATCTGTTCGTGCTAAACTCACTTTTTAGCAAAATCTGCCAAACCGAAAATTACAAATAGAAGCTAAATTAGTGAATTAAATTCTATGTGAAGTATGGTTTAAATTTTAGATACAGCCAATTGCATCGGGAATTACAAATGGATACAATAGAGGATTACATCAAAAAAGGTTCATGAAGTTGCACTACCAGTTATTGACTCTTATAGGAGCAGGGACCTACAATTTGGGAAATCCAGCCACATCCTGCAGACTGAAGCCCAGGCTGATGCAGGACATCCTGTTATAAATTCTATATTTATCAGTTCTGTTATTATCATTCTAAAATTTTATTTTATTTTGTTTTGTTTTCTCTTTATATTTTTTCCCCAGTAGAAGTCAATTATTTATTTTGTTAAATTCATCAATGTCACTATTATTGTTATTATTATTTTTATTTATTTATTGCTATTTACAACTATACATTATAATACATTTACTAAATTTGATCTCAGTTAAATTGGAGCACTTTGATCTCACCACTCTAATGACGTTTTACATTAGCAGGTCTCGTGGCCATCTTCTTTTCAGACGCCTCGGAGAATTGTCAGGAATGGAAGAGAAGGTTAGAAACTAGTGGGTTTGGGTGGTTAGGGTGTTTGTAATGGTAGGAGTGATATCTGGTTCGGGTTAGATCGGTTTCATATGGAACATCAATGTCTATGTATGATTTTATTCGTGACAAAGTAAGAACCATTGAGGATTTTACGAGGGATTTTGGATTGCAATGATTAGATACGAGAGAAATTCGAAGGTTTAGAGGAGCCCCAAAGCTCAACTCCGTATATCCAGATTGGCCTTATTACAGTCATGTTGATCAGTTTTTTTGTAATGAATTGGAAGTTTAAACCGTTTGTTCAGTAAGTGCAGTAAAAGTCGAAATCGACGTGCAGTTTCCTGTCTTTTCAGTTTTGTGTGAGGATTCCAAGTTTGTCCAGATGTAGTCGAAGGTAGCGGATCTGTTCGGCAGGGGTAAGATCAACATTATTAAAGGAGACTGTAGGGCAGTCGATCGGTTTACGGCGAAGGGTAAAGGTGATTTGATGGGATTTGTTGGAATTTATTTTAATCCTCCAATTACACCATTCTTCGAGGGGTGTGTTATGGGATTGGAGAGTTTGGGATGCAATCAAAGGGTTATTATTAACAACGATCACATCTGTGTCATCAGCATTAGTGGTGAGGGTAGTGTTAGGATTGGTTGGGATGTCA
>NW_027115391.1:91456-117263 GCF_000696795.3 Halyomorpha halys | reverse complement strand
TATATATATAGTAAATCTAGTCCGAGACAAATGTAAAAGATTAACATATTTGTATTAAATTATTTGAAGCTACTGGTGAACTCAATGGCTATTGATGATGAAAAGAATATATACAATAAACAATAACATCACGAGAATCAGCACCATAAATGAGTACAGCTTTACTGGAGCAAGTAACTCACAATTTCAGGAGCTTAGTTATCCAAAGTAAAATTTTTGGAAATTTGAGCATGGCATACAGTGTAATATTTGGGTGTTACCATTGACAGATTCCTGACACTAGCTCACCACAGCCATAACAAAATATAACTGGTTAGGATGAAGTCTTATAGGCTTAATCACCTACTAACATCTCCTAATCTTTCTCTAAGCCTCGAATTACTTATTTACAAAAGTATACTTAGACCGGTCATCCTCTACGGAGCTCATAGCATCTATAATAACGAAGAAAGTCAAACAGTTCCAGAGACGTATTGTGAAGACATTCTTCTTTACAAAGAGCGAAAGCAGACTACATTCATACGGCATTTGCACTACCGACAGAATTCATTGAGCACTACTAAGTTCTGACAACTGGTGAGCCCCGTCAGCAGGGAGCAAACACAAGAACGTTATTCCCATCTGTATCTGTGTTATTTTATTGTCCTTTCCTCAGTCCCCTCTTAAAATGCATCAAATGCAATAAAAGAGATTGATTTCATAAACTTTTACTATGCAAGTTTGTAAGAAATAGCCTATTGCCTCGGGAACTACAAATTGAATCAGTAGACGATTTAATCGAAAAGCGGTTCATAAAATTCCAATCACCGGCAGTTACAAGAGCAGTAACTTGCAACATGGGAAACCCAACCACAACCTGAAGACTGAAGCCCAGCTGCTGCAGGACATCATGTTATAAATTTTATATCGAGTCTATTTCTTATATTGTTATTACTACTATTTTATTTTTTTTTATACTCATATTTTTCTTAAATTACCTATTTATTATCCTCATTAGAAGTCAGTTATTTATTTTATTATATCAATAAATGTAATTTTTTTGTTATTAAGATTTCTTCTTATTTTTTTACTCTCCTAAGGATTATTATTTGTATCTATATATATTTTTTATTTATATATATTATTGTTTAATTCATCATTATTATTCATAATTGTTAAATATTCATAGCGTTGTTAATTTTTAGTTAATAGCATTGTCTTTTGCACCAGGCTATACCCCCCTCCCATAATCAATTGTAAAACAAAAAAAAAAGTCAAACTACTATAAAATATTTAAGATCCACTTTGTATGGTATTGAATAAATAAAAATAAAAACCTGACTGGAAATGTCCTTGTGTGGAACATTTTAATCACAGGTTCGCTTCGGGGTTGCTTAAAACTCGATTACTAATTCCGAATACAGGTCGTATTAGTCAACCCTGGAGTTTTGAAGAAATTAAAAATTACTGATTAGGCGGGATAATTTTCATCAAAAAGCCCGTATTAAAAATTTAGCCGTAACTTGAAGCTGTGACGATTGCCAAATGGAAATTATTATTCAAGGGAAGGTTGAAAAGTTGCGTAAGGCGAAATTCGACACGTACGACAATTTAAAAATGCCCTTGAAGTAGGGAATGAGAGCAGTTTAGAAAATTGATATTCTCGAAAACTTTGTGAGATGCAATTAAAATAACTCTGTTGCAACAGACAATTAAAAGAATAAAAACATTAGCAATGCATCCAATGAAGGTTCAATACTTGGTAATGAAAGTATTGTTTCTTAACTGGAGGTGATCAAGGTGATGTGCAGCACCAGATAGTACAATAGCCCGGTGGGAAAAAAAGTCAGTTAATTCATCCCAAATTTTGATTATTTTAGTACAACTATGTATAATGACTAGTCAAAATTGATGAGTCTGCCAAGCATAGTCATGGAAAACACAAAATGACGGCTGTATCAAAACATTTTTTTTTAAAATTTATTTATTGATATTTACAACTATACATAAATACATCAAGTAAATTTGAGAAATTCATGATAGTATGGTACAAGCATGTAGAGAAACTACCCATTGGTAGCACTCTAAATACATTTTTACATCTTCTTTTCAAACGCCTTGGAGGATTGTCCGGATTAAAAGAGGAAGCAAGATTAGAAACTAATGGGTTTGAGTGGTTAGGGAGTTTGTAATGGAAGGATTGATATCTGGTTCGAGCTAGATCGGTTACAAATGGAACATTAACGTCTATGTCGATGATTTTATTTGTGACAAAGCAGGGAACATTTAAGATTTTACGAAGGATTTTGGATTGTAAGGATTGAATACGAGAGGAATTCGAAGGTTTAGTGGATTCCCAAAGCTCAACGCCATATGCCCAGATAGACCTAATAATTGTCATGTAAATCAGTCTTTTGTAATGAATTGGAAGTTTGGACCGTTTGTTTAGTAAGTGCTGTAATACTCGAAATCGACGTGCAGTTTCCTGCCTTTTCAGTCTTGTGTGAGGATTCCAGGTTAGTCGTTTGTCTAGATGTAGTCCAAGGTATCGGATCTGTTCAACAGGAGTAAGGGCAGCATTATTGAAGTATACTGTAGGGCAGTCAGTAGGTTTACGACGTAGGGTAAAGGTAATTTGATGGGATTTGTTGGAATTTGTATCAAAATATTAAAATTAATTTTTCATCCTGAGCTCTATATCTTTAAAACTACCAGTAACTCTAGAAAACCTAACAGTACACCATTTAAAGTAGAATAAATTCACTAAAATATGAGCCCTAATAGAGCTATTAACAATGTTTTTTTAAAAAGCAACATTTTCTAAAAATATGCATTGAAATATCAGTAGCTAGTGAATATACTTTGGGAAATCTATATCTCAGGAATTACATAAGTGACGTATAGATGTCTATTAGCTTTCAAATTAAAGCTAGTTTCATGTGCTATAAAGTTGTTTATGACGTTTATCATTTTAAGAGTTGTATTTTTAATGATATTAAACCTAAACAGCTCTGTTAGAGCTCATATTTTTGTAAATTAACTCTACTCTAAATAATGTTCTGTTAGGTTTTTTAGTGTTTTAGGTAGTTTTAACAATATGGAACTCGTTTCGAAACAACCACCATTTTTTAATCTCCTTACTATACGAGTCAGATTCGTCAACTTTGACAAGTAAACATAGTTTTTATTAAAATAATAAAAAATCGGGGTGAAATGGCTGCCTTTTTTCTCCTCTTGGGCTCCTGCATTAATTTTCTATTATAGCAGTATTGTAAGATTAGCAGATCAAGTATTTTCTGACGTTTATCAGTACTTGCTGTGGTAGACTTAAAATACAAAACAAATAACAATGAATAAACAAACTGCTGACTCCTATTAAGGGATCTTTAGACGGTCAGTTGGACTGAATTTCATAATTCGAGACTGACGTCAATTACGAATTCCCTTACTCTAGACATACACCAAACCTTTTTCACGACAGCTAAAAAATATTTTGTGGCCCCTTGTTGGAATAAAAATATTTCGCGGTACCTTTGTTGTGGTAAAAAAAAAAAATAGAAATATCGTCATATGTCGGTGATATAAAAATGGCTGGTCTCCTCACAGCGATTGAAGATATTCAATAAAAATGTAATTTTAATTTTAATTTTTTTTCTAATATTTTGAGAAAGTATTGTTGCAGGACCCCTAGCAAACGCCTGAAACAAATCTGGTTCCCGCGGTATCCACTTTAGAAACCATACTCTTTTCAAAATTTTAAATGATCGGATTTTATAATGTTCTTGTTAATCCATCAGTATTACTCCTACGCAATCAATCTGCACGTCATTCTTTGTTTTTTTCGTCATTCCGACTGACGGGGTTGAGGTCCCAACAGATAGAGAAGTTGAACGAATTTCTTTTGATAGTGTGTGGTGGTTGCTGATAGGGACTAGGTATCTTTATCAGGAGGTGGAAAAATTGAAGAAGAAGGTCAGTCTGAAATATATATGCGATCTTTCATTCCAAACTCCTTACCAATCTAAACCCATTAGTTCTTAATCTCTCATCTTTAACAATCTCTGGTAATCTTCCGAGGTGTCTGAAAATAAGATGGCCGGCCATTGAGTGGTTCCTTTCCAAGATTATCAATGTTCTGAAATTTTTTTTTTGTACAGTTGTGAATTTCAAAAAATAAATAAATAAAAAAGTTTTATACTAGTAGGATTGAAGTATTTTATTTTTTCTCCTTTCTGCAAACTGATTATCAACAATTTTTACCATTTTCATTAAAAAAAAAAAAAATTGCACGCACTAAATATTTATACTACTAAACGAAAATCACTACTTAACTTCAAGTTAAATGGCTTCAGAAATGTTTATAATCTGATTTCAACTCTAAAATCAATAATCTAATAGCTCTAAATGTATGTTATTATTGAAAGATTCCGAAGGGAAGCTTTTAGCCTGAGCAATCACCGTTAATAACTACCTGGTCAGGATTTCGCCAATTCAAGCATCAACTCGTCTACAGCTTCGTGCTAAATCGCATCACCGAATCAACATTTTGTTGATCCTGCATTCCATGCCATTACTCAAGCAAAGAGTGGTTGCACAGCTCACGTCAATAGCCAAATCGTTCAGTATGGAAGGGATATAGTTTGGAACAGTTTCCCACTGGTTTAAGAATGTACGTAACTATTTTTATTTATTTACTGTTTTATTTTTTTTTGGGGGGGGGGAAGAATTTGACAGTTTGAAGTTTTAAAAAAATAATCCTTTTTAAAGTAGTAGGTTTTTTTCGTTAAATACTATAACATATCTGGTCGTATTTTGGGTGGCTACAAAGTTTGTTTTCTTTTACTTTCTCAATGATGATTTAATTTTTCGAAGTTATAAGATTGGTCATTTATAATTGGAAAAAAACATAATTTTTTTTTAAATACTCTTTGTATGGATAAACTTAAAGCATGATAAAAAAAAAATAATAAATTAGTTCACCAACAAAATTTGTATTATAAATTTTTCTACTATTGATTAAATTAGTTTTACTCAACCAAATAATTTGTGCAATAGATATTATGTATTTCTGATTATTTTACTATTATGAACACTTTCATAGAAATTCCATTACCCGACATCGAAACGGTGTAGAAATTTCCACTTTCGGTTTTCACGATGAATACTATAACTTGCTTATGGATAGGGAAGTAAAAAATGTCATTTTATTTTTAAAAATGTTACTGCATGTTGAGTTTTCTAAAAAAAAAAAAAAAAAATGAATGCCAGTTCACACTGGGATGTTCAAAGTACCATAGTTCCGATTACCGAGCTTACACTGTTTTTTTTTTTAATTCATCAAAATCTGAGATACAGTACTATATATGAGTTAACACTTAGCACGTAACACATTTCTGTAGTACTAAAATTATTAATGATTAGTTAATTATTTTAATTATGTAACAAATGAGATTTTTTTTTCACCTATAACTAACTACATATATAAAATGTGAAAACTAGGGAAAAATTTGTAAAAAAAATTAAAGAGGATTAAATTTTGCGTTTAATGATTACCATAAAATAAAAATTAATTAGTATTAACACCTTTAATACGGTTGTCATTAACCACTACCATTAATACGGTATAAACCCCCTGTTGTGGTTTATGAATCTAATATTCTTATTATATTAATGTTGCATTCATGTGTCGCTACTGTAGAAACGATTCGAATGTATTATCCACAAGTCCCAACGATCCTCTTCAGATTTACAGATGTTGAAAGAAGATCCCTCAACAACAGAAAAACTTTTTCATGTATTATAAATTATTAATATCTATGATTATATATAGTCTAAATGTAATTCCAGTGTATAGGTTTCTATTGATGTATAGTTTAATGTTGTTATTTACTCTATAACTTAGTCACCTCGTGAATTCAGTGTAAATGACTCTAGTGGTTGAAACACATAAAATAAATAATTCTATTTAATTTGTTTTGCTATACACTTTTCTCTATGGTCCCCCGTTTATGATTTATTGGCTTACAAAAAATAAATAAATAAAACTCTTTCGTAATTTATTAACTTATCATGCTTATTAACTGTTTGGTAAATATTTAAAGACCGTCAGAAAAACGCTTCTGTGTTAAGAATGAACTCATATTTGACAAAATTTAAAACATCTTTTTGTTTACGGCACTCAATCAAAGCAGAATTTAATGATCTTAAGCCATAACCGTTTCACTATGACATGGACTGCAAAAAAAGAAATTATTGCCCTTACCTCGAGTTTGTTGTACCACATCAAAAACACACTGTAAGAGATAATTTAAGTAATGTTTTAATTTTAATATTTATTAGTCTTAAATCATACAATGTACATGTAGTTTTATAATAATTAGTTTAAGCAATTCTTTGTTCTAAAAAACTATTATTTATTTATATTGTAGAGCATGACTATGTAAACAATAAATTTGTGAAATGTTGCCTTAAAATAGTGTATTTTATATATATATTTGTATATTTGACTGATAATCAAGATCCACAAAAAAATATATATATATTATTCATATATATTATGAACACTTTCATAGAAATTCCATTACCCGACATCGAAACGGTGTAGAAATTTCCACTTTCGGTTTTCACGATAATCATGTTTACAAAATTATTTAATTTTTTATGGCTTATGTTTTATTAGTGAAACTTTTATCACTTAAAGCAAAGTCCCTAACGATAGAATTTCTATTGATGATGTGTAGGGACTGCATATTTACGAGTAGGAGTGAGGGAGTTTTATTTGTAATAATAATAATAATAAACTGGATAATGGAGTTTATTATTATTATTATTGATTTTAAATAATTTTTAACATTATAATAATAAAAGATAAATTTCACGCACTAAATATTTTTAAAACATCATCTACATAACCAACTACTAAATGAAAGTCAATTCTCTTAAGGTGTTGAATATAAAATTTTTGTTTATATAGGTGTTCAACATCCAATAAAAGTTCCTGGACTAATTTATTAATACAAGCAATTAAACAAGGATATAATGAGAATTAATGAAACTATAAATGTCTGACATTTATATCGTTACATTTAAATTTTCTACGACTGGGGACTAATGAATTCAACCAGGAGGAATGCCAAGTGTTTTCCGATAGCAGAACTCGTTTGAGTCCTAGGATATATTAAAGAGAGTCACTATTTTTTATTCTAAAAATGTATATAGATAAAATTATTTATATTTTAAGCTAAAATTAAAATTATTTAACGATTCACAATTATATATTTTTTTCATTTACAGGATGATTTTTGAGAAGTAAATAATCGCTTATATTTATAATTGCTTACAATCAGAAGTATATAAGTTAGTTTCACTACTGATATTGAATCATGTAAAAAGAAACAGTTTTTGTCATTTAAAATTATTTGAGGGATTAATTTTAAATGTAAAACAATAGGACTAAAAATAAAGAGATTAAAAGTAGTAATAAAATCATTTTTCTTCTTTAGATATCTGATGTTCTTACAGTATGATTGTTATTAAATGTTTAAATATATTTATATTTATTAGATAATATTGCTTAGTAATAAAAAATATATATAGCAACTAGGAAGACTTCTAATTGTTATCGGTACAGTAGTTCTCGCGGTTTGTTTTTAGACGATCGCGAAACGGGACTTCCGTTTAGATAATAGTGTGATGAGAATATTCGCATATAAATAAAATTTGACTAAACCTGAGTTAGGTTTAGGATCATGGCAAAAAAAAAAAAAAAAAAATCTTAAATAAAATATGAGTATACCTTTTTAAAAACAAATTCTATGTTTAGGCTATTTTATGTTAAGTTATGCAAATAAAAGAGAAAACATATTTTAAAAAATTAAAACCCCCTCAATTTTAACCCACTGGCAGTAAATTAATCAAACCAAAATCTTTTGAGTCAAAAATAATAGAAAACAGTAACAGTCAGATAGAAATTTATAATTACATCTCAACAATATCAATTATAAAAAACAAACTAAATAAACTGCAAAACATTTAAGGATCGATTTGATTGGAAAAAAAAACATAAACATTTTTTTAAAAAATGAATTCAAGATCTTTAATGTTAACTTATGCAAATATGAGAGAAGAATAACTTCTTTTAAATTTAAAATCGCTCATTATCGGCCCACTTGGTGTAACTTAATCAAACTTACATCTTTAGTTAAAAAGATAATGGGTAAACTGTAATTTTACCGAATTGTAAGTTTAAAAGTAGTGATAAATATTAATGTATTTATATAAAATAAAATAGTGTCAGATAAAACTGTATTACGAAAACTTAACAAATTCAATTAAACAAAAAATGAAAAAGTAAATAATAAATAAACTATTAAACATTTTTAGCAACGATTTAATTAGAATTTTTGGTAATGAATTAAGGCTCTTTTATTTTAAATTATGCAAATAAAAGTGAAAATCATTTTTTTTTTTAAATTTAAAACAACTCATTTTCGATCCACTTGCTGTAACTTAATCAAAACTACATCTTTAGTGTAAAAAATAATGGGAAAACTATAACTTTACCGACATGTTAGTTTTAAAATAGTGATAAATATTATTGTATTTATACTAAATAAAATATTCTCAGATAAAACTGTATTTTAAAAACTCAACAATTTCAATTAAAAAAAAAAATGAAAAAAGTAAATACTAAATAAACTATTAAACATATTTAGGAACGATTGGATTTGCAAAAAAAAAAATAATAATAAATAATTTAAAAAAAAAAAGAATTCAGGCTCTTTTACGTTAACTTAAGCAAATAAGAAAGAATAATCACTTCTTTTAAATTTAAAACCCCACATGTTTGACCCATTCACTGAAAATTAATCAAATCAAAATCTTTTTTGGAAAAATAACGATATAGTTTTAAAATGTTAGATATAGTTATTAATCTAAAATAGTGTCAGATAGAAATGTATAATAAAACTCAACGATTTCAATTTAAAAAAAAAAGGAAAGAAAGTAAATACTAAATAAATTATAATTAGTTGACCGTAGATGACGTACGGTTCAACCATCTTCTCCTCGCAAATAAACTATAAAACATATTTAACGATTTGATTAGCAAAAAAAAATAATCTTTTTTTAAACTTAATTAAGGCTGTTAGGTTAACTAATGTTAATATAAGGGAAAAATCATTTCTTTTAAATTTATACCCCAAATTTTTTACCCATTCGCTGAAAATTAATAAACTTATTTTGTGAAAAAAGAACGGTAATTTCACTGCAACTTTACTTTTAAAATATTGATAGATATTAATGTAAAATAGTGTCAGATATTTGTATTATGAAAACAATAATATGAATTAAAAAGCAAAACAAATAAGAAACAACGGAAAGTAAATACTAAATAAACTATAAAACATATTTAGGAACGATTTTGTTAAAAAAAATATATATATATATTAAAAAAAAAAATGAATTTAGGCTCTCTTAAGTTACTTATGCATATAAGTGAAGAATCACTTCTTTTGAATTTAAAACTCCACATGGTTGTCCCATTTGCTGAAAATTAATAAAATCAACATCTTCTGTGGAAAAACAATAATTTCACCGAAACATTAGTTTTAAAATTGTGATAGATATTAATGTTAAATAGTGTCAGATATATGTATTAAAGAAACAATAATTTTAATGAAAAAATAAAAACATTGATATGTTAAACAATACAAGGATATTGTGCTGATATATATTTTAAATGAAAAAAAAAAAGTAGTATTCTAGATATTCATAATAGATATATAATACGTTGTGTAGATAGAACAACCCAATAAAGTCGACCTTCAGCCCATTTACAATAATGTGTTTTATTTTCATCAATTAAAAGGCGTTTCCAATTTAGATTGATTAAACTCCTAATCTGCCATAAAATTGTTAAGCATTCAATTCTTATTACTGTCATTTAATTTTAATTTCCTGTCAACTAAATTAATTATTAGATTACTATCACTAATTGGATTATTACTATCAATTATTCTGCAATTTAATGGTTACTCCAATCTGATTAATACTATAGAATCGATACAGACAAAACATAGTTATTTACTAAAAATAAAATATTTTAAATAAATAAATAATATGGTTGATAAATCATAAAGAATAAGTGTGAGAAGGTACCTTTTTTCAGTTAATTTATGATATAGGCCATAATTAGGGAACGTAAAATAAATGAGGAAAAATTTGAATACCCTCACCAAAAAAAGGGAAACACTAATCCAGATATTTCACGAGCAGCTCACAGTAGCCTCCAGTCCATAGTCCGAACCGATGGCACTTCTCACACTTATCCAGTATTTTAAAATAATTTCTGTTGCACCATCAACTAATACTTTTCGCTCACACTATATGATTAATGTATAATAGTGCTAATACTGTTACCTTGCAGTTCGCCCGTGTGAGGTGGAATAAACCCCCTCCAAGTCCTGAGTGTGGCTTTTATAGGAGCCTTACCCCGACGGCGTTATGCAAGCTCCCCTCCAACCTGCATTGTTTACATCCGTCAGATGGCCTCAAGGTCCTTCTTACTCCAGCCGTCAGGACTCATTCACGTCTTCAGGAGCCTCCTCATAGTATTCCGAGACCGGTTCCGATGGATGAATCCAGTCCAAGCAACGCAATGAACAGGAATTAATCGTATTCAATGACACGGTTTTCGAAAAACTCAATTCGTTGTATATAAATAAATAAGATTTAAGGAGTTATACTAAATTGAATTTCCCTTGTTTGTCCGAATATAGGTCAAGGTTTATTGGTGAAATTGTCTCCAGTGCAATAAGGTCGACCTATAATAAGGTAGACCTATAATCGGTTTCGATAAAACATTGTTTGAGTTCAACTAAGCTCGGAGTTTTTATTTTACTTTGTAGTTTATTTTATTTTTCATTATTGTACATTTATTTTGCATTTTTTATTTTTATTTTCTATGATTTTATTTTAATTTATGTATATATTATCTTTTTTAACATTATTTTATTTTTATTTTCATTAGTTTATTTTTATATTATTTTTCTACAATTTAATTATTATTATCACTATCATTAAATTGTTTTGTTTTACCTTTTTATTACATCTGTGATATTATCTTTCTTTTTTATTTCTTCATTATTTTTTCTTATATATGTATGTGCATTGTGAATGAACCCTTACAGCTGTAAGGCCCATTGTGGTTGATTGTTTTGTTTTTTCACGGAACGGCCTTAGAGACCACGCTAATTTCATTACTTTTGGCTTCTCTCTTGTTTTTGTTTTTCTTTTATTATCTCTGTGTGCCTTTGTTTTCTTTCTGATGTCCACACGACCCCATTTATCGAATTTCTTTTTTCCCACAAGAACCTTGATTTCCTTTAAACTTTTCCTATATCTTTCTCCGTCCTTGTTGATGTTCTCCGATGTTTCCTTGTTTAGTCTTTCCGGGGGCCATTCTTGCCTTATGTCCGTGGAATTTCAGTCTTCTAATCCTTATTTCTGTTTTTAGGTCTTGTGTGTCTTTGTAGATTTCTTTGTTGGATCTTAGCCCGTATCCTTCTTGTATCTTTTTGGGGCCGTAGATTCTTCTTAGGATTCTTTGTTCTATGATCCGTAGTTCTTCCAGACTGGGAAGGCATATGGTTTCCGTCCGGTATAGTATTATCGGTTTAACGACTGTGTTGTAGTATGCACGATTGTATTATTATTAATAAAAAGGATATAAAGTGATAGAAATATATAGCTATCTTAATAATAATATGACCACTTCAACTCATGAAGGATAAGGAATTCAGAAGGTTGTAAGGTAAAGTACTGTTTTTTGAACAACGTTTGTACAAGGAGATAATTTTTTAAGATCACGTTTTACCACAAGATTTTTCCCCAAATCATAGTACTTTAACTCGAGCAGACTCGAGGAAAGCTCCAAAATCCGCAAAGTTGACTCATGGCTACAGTGACAGAAGGTTTAGTGGAGCCCCAAACTTCAACTCCGTATGTCTAGATAGGCCTTATTATAGTCGTGTAGATCAGCCTTTTGTACTGTGTTGGAAGTTTAGACCGTTTGTCTAGTTAGTGCTGTCATAGTTGGAATCGACGTGATGTTTTCTGTCTAGTGTGAGGATTCCAAGTTAGTCGTTTGTCCAGAAGTGGTTCAAGGTAGCGGATCTGTTCTACAGGGGTAAGAGTAACATTATTAAAGTATACTGTAGGGCAGTCGGCAGGTTTACGACGAAGATTAAAGGTGATCTGATGGGATTGATTTGTATCCTCTAATTACGACACTATTCTTCTAGGGTTGTGATATGGGACTGGAGAGTTTGGGATATAAAAATGTAAAACACAAAGAAGGAAATAAAAAATTATACATTAAAATCAACTATTACTTATTATATAAGTGCAAAAATATTAGTATACCAGGCAACTGCTATATATTTATATTAAATATTTAATTATAAATACAAGTTATTTTATTGTTTTTATTTATTATATTTTGTTTTTAAAAGCAGTTAATAATCTTCTGAGTATCAAACTTTAATGCGGTAGAAATATTGTAATCAAATTCCAGATGATTTATTATGTTTTTGATTTTATTTTATTTTTCTTAAAACTAGTTGTTTACTTATTATACTATTATTTATCTACATGATTTCATTTTATTTTACGTAGATTATTATTAATTATTTTATTATCTTTCTATGTATTATCTATATGTAAATGGTGTGTTTGAATATGTACAGCTCTAATACTCATTGCCCTATAAAATACAATTATTAGTTTATTAATTAATTTTACAAAAAATCTTTTAATTAATTTAGAATTGTGTGTAATGAAGACATAATACAATTTATCTTTTTCAAAATACACAAATTTAATTTATTTTTCATTTTTAGTTACCGTATAGGTTTTTGTAGACAGTTTAACTTGCATAGCGTTATATATATATATTGCATATATTATTATATATCAAATGTTTTAATATTACAAAAATCCAAATACTCGCGGTTGCACGAACTTTCCAAAGTATGGTAAAAGTGTTCCACCCTTCAGCTGTCTCGGTCCTTTTTCCATTGCTTTTATTGAAGCTTAGTCCATTATGTCTCTCACAAGAAATTGTATGTTTCTCAGACAAATTGAAAAATCAAATTTAAATAATTTGACAATTCAATTGTAACTCAGTATCGAGCAAGCTTTAGGATACGTTACATTTTGATTTTATCTTTAGGAAACGCCGTGATAGTGAGTAGTAAATCTCAAGGAGACAATGAGAGCAGACTTTATCTTAAACAAACAGACTGAGCTTGCCACTCCTTGACATGGGGTCAGGACAATTTAGAAAGCATGTCCTTGGCCATGGCGGCTGCGGCCTTCCAAGTTCACTAGCAATGTCCTTTTGCTAAATTGCACGCCCCGTATTGTCTATTGCGAAATAAGCCACAACGTTAAAATTCATTTAATTTTATTTTTATAATAGAGTATGACCTCCCTTTAAGCAAAGGTAACCGTACCTAAATATGTATGTATGACATGTGACACATTAGGTCCAAAATTTGCAACTTAGGGCGTGAAACCCAATAATCATTAACACCCATGTCTCATTTATTATTTTCCGTGATATTCGGATTTATCCCTTCGATATATTATATATATATTTTTTTTTGTTATTTTATTTATTGATAAATATTACATTCTGCTACAACGTTGGACAATAAGTAATAGTGATAAATGATCAAATTCATACTAAAATTTTTAAAAAATATATAAATAAATAAATGAAACATAATACATAAAATAAATAAAATTTTTACATATTTTTTATCTTTCTGTACAAAAACAAAAGTATAAATAAAATTAATATCTTTATATGAAGATATGAGGATAGAAAAAAATGGATTATTTTTTGTTTAATTTTTAATTAACATTATTCTCATAAGTAACATAATTTAAGGTAAATCAACGAAAATCCAATGAAAAAATGAGCGGTATGTAATTAAGTAAGTAAAAGTATTATATTCTGTAAGTACATATTGCTACTAATATCAATGCAATATATTAATGTTTTTAGTTATGTCGATATTTCGTTTTCACGTTCCTTTTATCAGCTGATTTTAGTGGTTGTATTATATTAAGGCTTTAACACATAAAATCCAACTGTCATCAATCTGCTTTTTTTATTGTTTTATATTTGCTGCTTGCTTTTTTAATTTATTTTCCTAGATATTCCAATTTATCCTTTAGATATTATAAATATATATCTAAATAAAAAAAAATTACATTAAAATAAATGAAATATTATTTTTTTCTCACAAGGAAGATTTAAGCTAAATAAGTCAGTAAAATCTTTTATTGGAAAAAAGCAAATCGTATTCGTTTTTAGCGTTGTCAAAAATCCTTAATTGTAAATACTATTTTTCACCTTGATTTATTTGAAGGATTTTTTTTTATTCCGGTGACCTTTGTTAATTTAACCGTGCATAAAATTTGTAATTTATCCAATTCCTACGATAATATAACCGACAATATCTTAAATAATCAAATTGTCTTATAGAATAAGAAAAAATCAAATAAATCGGACCAGTATCCACTATCATACAGTTATTTGCTACCATTTACTTTACTATAGTTACCGTCTTATCACTTCATTTATATATTAAATAATATAAAATTTTGAATAGTGTTCAAGTAATGTATATAGGAGTATATCCTGAAATATAGCAATGATAATTGTTATCCTAAACGTTTAAAGTTGAGCGAAGAGTTATTTCAATAATAATAATTTAGGTGTTTCAAGTGTTCAAATTATTTAATTTAAAATAATTTAAATTGCAATAAAATTACAATTATTTCAACTATTTAATTATAATTGTGATCCACAATTACAATTACAATTACACTTGAATAAAGATAATAACAATAAAATGTAATTGCAATAACTTTTTGCCAACCTCTGAATACGGTTACCCAGCTTAAGATTCTGGACTGGGGCTCTCCCATGTCAACAAGAAACAATAGTTAAAACAACAAACGTTAGCAGTTTGTGAGTGGCGTCAAGGTTTGTTTGTTTGCCCTAATATACATCCCACTTCATTACGGGCAAGGTCTTGTCAATATCCTACTAAGGGAAATGATATTAATTATTTTAATATAATTTCTTTGCCATTTAATCACAATATATGCATTTTTCCTTTATTCATTATTAAATTCAATATATCATGTTAAACTATATAATTATTTTATTGTAATATATTCAATGGAACTCCAATTAAAAATTCATCATTCATAATAAGGAAGTGGAAACTTGGAATAGAGAAACAGTTTTCATTGTTTGTTTTAACTGTAATCATTTTATTTATTTTTTGCTACTTAAGAGTCATAACATACATACACTTTTCCTTCATTCATTATTAAATTCAATATACCATGTTAAACTACAAAATTATTTTATTGTAATATATTCAATGAAACTCCAATTAAAAATTCTTCATTGAAAATAAGGAAGAGGAAAGTTGGTATAGAGAAACAGTTTTCACTGTTTGTTTTAAAGTTAATTACTTTAATTTTTTTTTTTTACTTCTAGTTTTATATTTTTCCTACATTCATTATTAAATTTATCAATTTAATATATCATATTGAATTATATAATTATCTTATTGTAAAATGTTCAATAATCTATAGTTGAAGAATTCTTCATTTAAAAGGAAAAGGGAAAGATATTACAGTTATTATTGAATAGTTCATCGAGTTGTAAGTGCAATGCCATCATTCTATGATAGTTTTTTAATATTAACTTGATGTATTTACAATTTATGTCCGTCAGAAGTATATAAAGTCCATTATTTCATTATAATTCATTGATAGTAATTTTTTTTTATAATAATATTTAAATTGATACACTGGCAGTATATTAAAGAACATATTATCCCAAGCCGAATCTTAATATAAGAAGATATAGTACAAGAGCCCAAAAGGAGAAAAAAGGCAGTTATTTCACCCCAATTTTTGATTACTTAATTGAAAACTAGGTATAATTGCTAGTCAAAATTGATGAGTCTGCCAAGTATAGGTAGATGGAACAAAAAATGGTGGCTGTTTCAAAACATTAAAAATAATTTATTTTTTATTCGGAGTTCTATATCTTTACAACTACCAACAACAATAGAAAATCTAAGAGAACACCATTTAAAGTAGAGTAAATTTGCTAAAATGTAAGCCCTAGTAGAGTTATTTACGTTGAATAGTTCTCAATATATAGCTTTTTAAAAAGCAACATTTCATAAAAATGTATTGAAATATCAGTAGTTAGTTAATTTATTTTGAGAAATCCATATCTCAGGAACTATGCGACGTACAGATGTCTATTTGCTATGACGTTTATTTTTGTAGAAGAAATAGTTTTCATGAAACTTGCTAAAATAAATTAATTTATAGTTGTTCGAACAAATTTTCATTTGCCAAATTTATATTCATATGAGAATATCATAAAAACTACTACCCTTACGAAGATAAGTACCATAAACTACTTTATAGTAAATTAAATTTCCTTTATTTTGAGTGTTGGCAGACATTTGTGCGTCTTATGAGTTTACAAATATATTTTTTCAAAAATCCAACATTTTTATAAGAACAACTAGAAATTAACATTTTGTGAGTTTATTTTGTCAAATATCATTAAAACTACTGCACCTAAACTATTTTATAGTAAATTTAAATAGCTTTAATTTGGGTAAAGACAGACATCTGTACGTCCAATGGCTTATGAAATAAAGTTTTTCATAAATCAAACTTATTGTCCAAACAACTATAAATCAATTTATTTTAGCAAATATCGTGAAAAATACTATTCCTACAAAGGTAAAAGTCATAAACTACTTTATAGTACATTAAACTAACTTTAATTTGTTTGCTTATAGACATCTGTACGTCACATATTTCCTGAGATATATATTTCTCAAAATAAATTAACTAAGTACTGATATTTCAGTACATTTTTATGAAATGTTGCTTTTTAAAAGGCAATATCTCGAGAACTATTCAACGTAAATAGCTCTATTAGGGCTGATATTTTAGCAACTCTAATTTAAATAATGTTTTTATAGATTTACTAGTGTTGCTGGTAGTTTTTAAGATATAGAGCTCCGAATGAAAAATTAATGTTTTCTTAAGGTTTTAAATCAGCCACCATTTTTTATTCCCCTTACCTATACTTGGCAGACTCGTCAGTTTTAGCTAGGAATTATGTTTTACATAGTTTTCATTAAAGTAATAAAAATTGGGGTGAGATAACTGCCTTTTTTCTTTCCAGCTTTTGTACTAATAACAGATAATGCTTAGTGTGAAGAATATTGAAACTGTGTATAATATTATTGTTATATAAAGAAAATTATTGTATATAGTTTAAATATTCTTATAATAATACACTATGTATTTTCTTCAATACTACCTATGTACCTTTGTATCATTATGATTGTTATCGTTTTCGTATTCAGCACTAATAAAGACCTGAAATTCTGGCCGAAACATTAAGAACTAATAAATAAGATCTTAATTATTCGTGTTGTTCAATGACCCCACCTCCAATCATCTTATCCTCACACATTAAAATTTTAAATTCACTTACTTATACGTGGAATATATAAAAAGAGGGATAAATGCTATTCTGAATAATAAAAACGTTTTTAAACTTAACAAGAAGGATGTTTAGAAACGTGTAAGAATTGTTTTTATTTCAAAGAAAGGAGGTAAATTGGGACGTGACGGCCGTGTGGGCGTATGACCCGGTACGCTCGGTTCAGAATGTTGTGGGTTCGATTCCCACCTGCGGCAGTTAATATTTATTTTTCGGCGGTCCCAAAAAATCTTGACACTCCCGCCTTGGTTAGTACCCGGCGGCAACTAGGTCTTGCCAAGCAACAGGGGTTGGCAAAAAGGACCACTAGGCCCACTTGCTGGGCTTGTTCCCTCCACCAATACCAAAGGTGGCAAATCAAGTTTCGAGATGGGCTCCCAAGATTTAGGGATAATATATCGTTTATAATATCGAGTTAGGTGTAGTGAAATTATCTTTCCTGTTTAATAATATTCTTTATTGATTCTGGGACTAATCCCTTTAAAATAATATTATAGGCATCGACAGTGCCTTAGAGTATAATAAAAAATAAAAATGAACTTAGAACATCATAAAATATAACTAAAGTAATAAATGGAAGAAGATAAAAAATAAACTAGAGTATTTAACAGAATATGTAAAATAAAAAAAGATTGTAAAACAGATAAAACAAAACTCCACTCCTCCCAATACAAACGGTCCACTCTGACTTTGACTTCCGAAATGAATTCTGTCTCGCTCATTTTCATTTGGTTTTATTCTTATCCCTTTTGATCCCTTAATTTGTACTTTCTTTAATATTTTTCTCTTTGTTACTATTACCGTTTTCATTTATTGTTTATAACCTTTAATTTTTCTTGTTTAATTTTTACGTTTCATTGTATATCCTTGTAATTTTCCACTTATCTTTTTTTGTACTTAAGTTAAGTGTTTGTATCTTTTTTAGCCCTGGCGAAGCCCTTCAACGTGGGGTGAAACGTTAGCTCAAATGAAAACAGTACACCAATTTACTATTTGAGTTTAATTTGACCGCACCCGGACCAAATTCCATTTATTATAAAACAAAACTCTATATTACCTCATAAATCATAGAGTGACAAACGTTTGATAATATAAATTAAAAAGCATTAAGCACAAGGGAACTAAAAATAATTAGCAAAAATGAACAATTATTATTCATACATATATTTACAATTTCTAAAGAAAATCGAAAACATCAAAGGTATTTAGAAATAAA
Organism: Halyomorpha halys; assembly: GCF_000696795.3. NCBI lineage: Eukaryota > Metazoa > Arthropoda > Insecta > Hemiptera > Pentatomidae > Halyomorpha > Halyomorpha halys. The sequence continues at coordinate 98,436 of NW_027115391.1, read as the reverse complement.
TAAGCAAAAAAAAAAAATCCTTTAACAAATCATAAATCTTAAGGTATATACTAGTGATAATAAAAGAAAAGAAAGTATAGTGTCCGCTATTCAGAAGTGTTCATTATTAAATCATGTTTCGTGGCCCATCTTCATGAGCACTTTACGTTACATTTATTTTTATTAAGTATTTTAATTGTAATTACTAGTAAAATTTATTATATCTCTAATAATTACCTAATATTGTGTTATCCTTTTTCAAATATTATAATGATGTCTAAAAAAAAATCTCTTCCTTTAGAATCTAATACTTTATATTTAGTGGTAAATATATATATATATTTTATTTTTTTTTTGTTTCGCTTGAACAATTCATTCCACATGAATCCTACGTTTGTCCTTTATTTTTCATGATAATCGAGAATAACCGATTTATCAAATTCAAAATCCCAAAAGGAATGGACAGTAAAAGAAACCAAAAATAGATAAAACGATTCCGCCCTAAATTTCAAGACGGATGACAGACAATTAAGGCATACTTAGCTCGTTCCTTATTTAGAATTTATCGTGACTAAACGGAGGGACAGGTTGTTGTGAAAGGCTATCGAATCCCGGCTCGTTAGAATGCGTTTATGAGCTTGTCTGTTCATTTTATTGCGGCTTAATAAAATGCTCAGAATAGTTTTATGGCTTAAATTATCCTACAACACTGTTTTTTATGGAATATATAGTAATAGAAACCATCGTGAAAAATGTTGAATTTTTATTCATTTTTTTTTTTAAATAATTGTTTTGAATTCTTTGGGGTCGGAATAGTCAAGTCTTACAAACATGTGAATAGTGAATAATGAATAGCTCAAAAAGTGAAAGTCATACTAAACTGAACATACATATTTAAAGCGGGGGAAGGGGAGCATATAGTTTGGGGTGTGACAGCAACTTTTTGAAAGTGCTACAAACGGTTAAAACGATTTCGGTAAATCAATTTACAATTGCGTGGTCTTTACATTGACTAAGTTTCATCCTCATTGAAATAGTTTGGTAAATTTTGAAAAAAATCTTTTAAATTTGGTTTATTTGAAATAAATAACCAGTAGTAATAGATAGTGTATATATATGAAGTATTACAAATAAACCTGTACCGCTACAAACCATGAAGTACTTATACTAGACCAACGGTTGTGCAAGAAGGAGGTCTTCCGTTAGGCCTTTGATGTTGTTATTGCTGCTCATTTATGTTATTCGCTCTTTTTACATCGTCACCTATACTCAATTCAGTTTTGCTCTGGCCTCCTCTCAACGATAAGATTGAGCATTTCTCTCACCTGCACACCTCCGGCGTTTCTTATTTTAAATCATGTGCCGAGGCAAGAAGATATTAGATCTTTTACGAAATTTAGATACTTCAGTCCCTGATGGAAGAGCTAAAATTAACAATTTAAATTTCAAATTTAGGTCTACATCTCGACAAACGACTGACATGGAATCCTCATACAAGACTAAAAAGACAAGTACTGCTCGTAGATTCCGACTATTGCAACATTTACTAGACAAACGGTCTAAATTGCCAATCCATTACAAAAGAATGATCTACATGACAATTATAAGGCCTATCTGGACATACGGAGTTGAGCTTTGGGGCTCCACTAAACCATCAAATTCCTCCAGAATCCAATCCTTACAGTCCAAAATCCTTTGTAAAATCCTTAATGCTCCTTACTTTGTCACAAATCAAGTCATCCATCAGGACCTCAATGTTCCATATGTTGCCGATTTGGCCAGAACCAGATACCGTTCCTTCCATAATAAACTTCTCAGCCACCCAAATCCACTTGTTTCTAACCTGGCTTCTCCTTCATTACCTAATAATCCTCCTTGGCGTCTGAAAAGAAGATGGTCTCGAGATCTTCTCTAGAAATGTTATTGGAGTTTTATCAGTGGGTAGATTCTCCACATGTTTTTATCATGTTACTATGTCACCTACAGCAAATTTACTTGTTGTATATATGTGTATACAGTTGTAAATATCAATAAATAAATTATTAAAAAAAAAATTTCAAATTGCATTGAAAGTAATCGTAAATATTTTTGTCTTCATCACATCCCATTATATAACATGAGATAAATACGCACTGAACACCTCTTATGGGATACAAAAGTGGGCCACTCCTGCCGGGTTAAGACCGTTTCTTCGCATCTCTAACCCAACGGAGTCACCATCACACTAAATAGTCGTCACCCAATATTTTATGTTTAATTTTGTAGATTTGTTTATTCATTTTAATAATTTAGCTATTTCATTATATCTTACCAGCCTTTTATTTTAATTCCTATTCATTATTTTATTTATAAATGTTTTATTTTTATTATTTATGTTAATAGTCAGCCTTGCTAAATAAAGGTTTATATATGGGCTAGTTTGTTTTTCATTAAAGCTTCCTTCAAAAAGACTGTCGAATTACGGTTGGTTTAACAATATTGTTCTAGTTTTTGTCCCAAAATGTTGATCATTTGTTTTGATCTTAACAATACTCAGTTATTTTTTATGTATGTATTTTTTTTTACTTTGCCCTGACTCTTGCAGATTCTGTTATGAGCATTTGTATTCTTGTCCTTGTGTTTGTCCCGAAAGGGGTAGTCGACGAACCTCTACTCCGTTGGGTGGAACACCCTCCGGGTCGATATTCGCCATTACATTAGTGACAATTGGTTGAGAGGAATAGAGCCTTCTCCAAGGCGGGGCATGTGGTCACGCTCCCATAGAGATCTCTGTCACCAAAGGAACCTAGTTCACAAAGAGCTAATAGATTCGACGTCGAACAGCAGAAACATTGGATTCGGATATCTTTGGCTTAAAACTAATGCGTCTTACACCGGTGTGCTGTTAGTATATTTGAGCTATTGACTACAAAAGTAATGTAAGACAAATCTGAAGTTTTAAAATATCAAGTAAGTATTATAAAGTTTTAAGGAAGCACAACACCATTATTCTAAAACCAGCCTGTCAGAATAACCCAATATAATTATATATTTAAAATGTTGACTATTCAAAAAGGCGGATTATTTTTTTCTAGCCCTAAGCCACTCCCAAGTTGATAGGTTGAGTCGTGTTCAAGTTATTTCATTTTTTTAAAAATATATTTAATGTTATTTACAACTGTATACATATATACACATCAAGTTAATTTCCTGTAAGTGATATTATGACATGATACAAACATGTGGAGAATCTACCCATTGATAGAACTCCAAAAAAATTTCTAAAGGAGAAGATCTCGAGGCCATCTTCTTTTCAGACGCCTAGGAGGATTATTAGGCAGAGAAGGAGAAGCCAGGTTAGAAACGAGTTGGTTTGGGTGGTTGGGAAGTTTATCATGGTAGGATTGGTATCTGGTTCTGGCCAAATCGGCAACATAGGGGACATAGAGGTCCTTATGAATGATTTGATTTGATTTGTGACAAAGTAACGAACATTAAGGATTTTGGACTGTAAAGATTGGATTCGAGAGGAATTCGAAGGTTTAGTGGAGCCCCATAACTCAACTCCGTATGTCCAGATATTTATATTTTTAAACCATATATTTTTGTTATATAATGTTATTGACCGATACAAAATAAATATATATAATGAGAAATTAATTCAATGTTTAAATAACTAAATATATTAATTTATAGTAAACTTTCAAATTTGTTTAATTAATCTAAATACATACCCAAATCTAGCAATAGCAAAGTATTACCAGGTCTTCTAGAATGTAATAAACTTAAAAATATATTTACACATTTTAAAGCTTTTTATATATTTGAAATTAGTGACTTGTAACTAAACTTTGTGAATACTGGAGTTAATTTGATACAAGAGAGGAAGTCGCAGTATACGACCAAGATAAAAATAAATGAATAAAATACTATTATGTTTTAATTTTTTTACCTGAAAGCGAAATAGGAGGATAATAAAATTTAATAATATATGCAATTTTTTAATGTGAACATAAAAAAAAAATATTTCTCAATCCAAAATTGTCCATGCTTCTGAATTAAAAAAAAAATTATCAACTTGGAGATCAGTAATGCTTTTCCTGGGGCGGGATTCGGTTGCACATCTAGAGTAATGAATCGTTACACACTTGTTGCTAATACTGGCAAACCAGTTTTTGTCCCTGAGTGTCGTTAAGGCACAAACTTTCATAAAAATGATAGGAATTATGCAAGATAGTTGGGAAGCCATTGCATACCTGCCCTGAGTGGGTGCTTATTTGAATTCGGTCATTCTGTTCCTAAACCTGTTCCACGCGAGGGGATTTATTGTGCCCTTAAAACAAATCAAGTATCAGATTAACGGCTCAAGAGACACGATAGCTTCCTCATTCAGTCTTAATTGAGCCGTCGAGTGTTTGTCTATCGGTTCGATAAATCAAAGTAGAGAAACTATTTCTCAATGCGTAGTATAGTAGATCCCTGATTCACCGTCCTAAACATCATCAGTTAAACGAGAGAGCCGGAGAGTATAAAAGAAAAAACTTTATGTTCAGTTAAATTATGTATTAAATAAATATTTTTTTTAAATTTATTTATTTAATGTAATTTACTACTGTACAAAATAATACAATAAGTAAATATGTTGTATGTTGTGAAAATCTTGGGAAGGAACCACCCATTGGTGGTACTTCAAACATTAATTTAAATTCTGGAAGATTATTGATTTACCCTGTGTATAGATGAATGGAATATGGTCCGGGTGCGGTAAAAAAAAACTCACGTTGCAGGGCTTCGTCAGGGCTAAAAAAGATACAAACACTATAGTTACAAAAAGGGAAAAAAGAAGAAACATAAGTGTAAAATAACAGGGGTATAAAATGTAAAAACGTAAGATATAATAAGAAAAATTAGAAAAAATTAGAAAAAAAAACAAAGTGACCGTTGGTATTGGGGTTTACTTTACAAATTACTTTCATTATTATGGCATAACTGCCATCCCCACTCCTCCCAATACCAACGGTCACTTTGTTTTTTGACTGCCGTCAAAACAGGTATGCATTCTGTCTCATCATTTGATTTGTATTATTTTTTCTTTCTTTTTTCATCTCTCTATTTGTACATTCTTTAATATTTCTTCTCTTATCTATCTGTTACTATTACTCTTTTCATTTATTATTTATAACCTTTAATTTTTCTTATTATATCTTACGTTTTTACATTTTATACCCCTGTTATTTTACAATTATGTTTTTTCTTTTTTTCCTTTTTGTATTTTTGTATTCCACTATAGTGCTTGTATCTTTTTTAGCCCTGACGAAGCCCTGCAACGTGGGGCGAAACGTTGGCTCAATAAAACAGTATAATTCTTCTATTTGAGTTTTTTTTTTTACCGCACCCGGACCATATTCCATTCATTAATTTAAATTAGAAGGTCCCGTGGCCATCTTCTTTTCAGACACCTCGGAGGATTATCAGGGATTGTTAAGGATGATAGATTAAGAATTAATTGGTTAGGATGGTTAAGGAGTTTGGAATGAAAAGACGCATATCTGTTTTGGGCCAAATCTGTAACGAAGGGGATGTTAAGGTCTTTGTGAATGAGTTTATTTGTAACTTAATAAGGAGCATCATGGAGATAAATATTAAAAAGCAATACAAACTTAAAGTATAGGTGTTTATTTATCTTCTACTACCCACATATTATGATAAAGTTAAATTTATTTCAACAATTAGATAAAGAAAGTTCTTTATAGACGTGATTTAATGTAAATCATGAGGTATTCTACGAATTACCTATTAACAGGTTGTTTAATTATTTCCTTCACTTAAAAATTTATGGTGTATACAATTAAGTTCGAAGTTTTGTGATCGAGAAAATTTTTAATTCTAGTTTTCGACGAATCTGTATAGTACAAGAGCCCTAAAAAATGTAAAAATGCGGCTGTTTCAAAACGTTAAAATAAATACATATTTTTCATTAAGAGCTCTATATCGTTAAAACTACCAACACTTTTCCAGTGAACATGGTTTCTAAGATGAAGTAATTTAAAGTAGAGTAAATTTTCTAAAATATGAGCCTTAATAGAGCCATTTATGTTCAACAGTTTCCGAGATGTAGCTTTTTAAAAAGCAGCATTTCATACAAAATGTATTTAGAAATCAGAAGTTAGTGAATTTATCTTGAGAAATATCTCAGGAACTATGAAGCATACAGATGTCAGGTATGACTCAAATTAAAGCTAGTTTAATGTACTATAAAATATTGTTATGTTTACCTTCGTAGGGGTAGTAGTTTTCATGATATTAACTAAAATAAAATAATTTCTGGTTGTCTGGACAAAAATTTCATGAGAAAATTCACATCGATATGTAAACATCATAAAAACTACTACGCTTATGAAGATAAACGTTATAAACTATTTTATTTATTTATAGAAATATTCTGTAATCTTTAATTTGATTGCTGGCAGGCATCTGTACATCTAATTGTTCTTGAGATATAGTTTTCATGAATCAAATATTTTGTACGAACAGCTTTTTGCAAATATCGTGAAAACTACTACTACGAAAATAAACGTCATAAGCTACTTTATAGCACATTAAACTAGTTTTAATCTGAGTGATAGGAATCTATACGTCTTATGGTTCCTGAGATGGAAATTTCCCACAATAAAGTCATTAACTATAAATGTATCATGAAATATTATTGGAAATAATTTACAGAAAACTATTGAAATTGTAGATAGTCATCTGCCAACTGAAATACTGATTTGAATATTTATAATATTCTTTATTCTTTATAATAATGTGTGCATCGATAAGAGGCATAAGTGCTTTAGAGTATAATAAACAATTTTAAAAATAATAATGGATTAATAGAACATTACTTAATGTAACTTAAATAATGAATTGGAAAAGAAATAAATAGATTTATTTATTGATAGATATTACAATCTGCCACACAGTTCTGGGCAATAGGTAATATTGAAGAATGATCTCATACATACTAAAATAAATAAATA
>NW_027115391.1:87691-91301 GCF_000696795.3 Halyomorpha halys | reverse complement strand
TAATGATAAAATAATATATACAATATTTACACAATCGACCTGAGGATCCCTGAGCCCACTCTATCCCCCACGTGTGAGGGGTAGAGCAGAGCTCAAGAGATCCCAGCGCATCCCTCTCGCCGCATCACTAGTAATGAGCCAGTGGAGGCTGAGCAAGTGCGCTAAATGAAAAGAAATAAATAATCAGTAATTTTTAACAGAATAAATAAAATAAAATCACAGGGTGACTAACCTCTAATAATATAAATGATAAAGAATAAAACACAAATTAACTAAAAATAATTAACAAAAATGAAACTAATTATATGAAAATAATTAACAAATTTAGAAGAAAATCGAAAACTTTCCACCAGACCACATCTCTCTGGGTGGCCTTACGTATCCTTGGGAAAGCTACTGCCATAATATGAAACTATTTGGACAATTGCTAACCAAGGAATGGAAACGGTTGGAGTAGGATTTAAAACCAAACTCTACATTAAAAGAGATGAAGAATTTTCCTATGTAATAATTATTTGACGTATTGATTTTCTTATCCTATATTGCTTGTGCTCGTAATTTCGCTCAATGTTCCTATTAGCTTCCACTTTACTATAAGGGTGTTACGGTAAGCGGATAAAGAGCTTAATTCGTAGGGGAGGAATAAGTTACTTAACTCATTATTTTCTTATTCAGCCAACATGATGTTAGGTACTTATTAAAATCGTATTAAGTTCTAATCGCTAATTATATGTGAGATGAAATATATTATGAAAAATCGATATTATTTCTTTTTATTTATTGCTATTTATAACTGTACATTATAATTCATTTAGTAAATTTGATCTTAGTTAAAATGGAGTGTTACAGGCGTGTAGAGAAACTACCCATTGGTAGCACTCTAGTGACGTTTTACATTAGTAGATCTCGTTGCCATCTTCTTTTCAGGCTCCTCGGAGGATTGTCAGGAATGGAAGAGGAAGCAAGGGAGTTTATAATGGAAGGAATGATATCTGGTTCGGGTTCTTTTTTCTTTTAAAACCATTTAATCGTTAAAAGCAAAGACATGAATGAATGAACTGAGTTAAAAATTAATTTATAAATTTCCCCTTAATAGCTCAAAAAATAAATGGTGAAATCCCAATTCAATAACATTAAAGGCATTGTAAACTAAAAAAAGGCAAAAATGATAGACATAAAAAAACTTTTTTTAAATATAAATAATTTGTTGCGACCCAATTATGTCATCCGAACAACATTTCGGACTCCTCTACCCATTATCAAGTTTTAAAATAAAAATATTTTCAATCAACAGTTTTACAATTGATATACAGTAACAATCAACATACTTTATATTGCATTATAATATATAAAAAAAATATGTACAAATAATTTAGTATTTTAGTATATATACATCCACTTCACAAAGATTAATGTTTAAGTAATATGTAAAATAAATTAATAAATTAAACCTTAACATTACATAGACTAAAAGCAAAGTTTCATTTTTTATTTTTAGACAGACAATAAGAAAATTATTAGGACTAATGTAAATAGTAAGAAAATATGTGCGCTTACACTCAAGCTTTGGATGTGGAACTTTTAATGAAAGCTGACATATGTTCATAAAATAATTTAAGGTAAGAAAAAAAAATTATTATTAAATGTTGACCTGATATAAAAAAACATGTTTATTAAGCGACAAGGTTTCGCCCCACTTTATAGGCCATCATCAGTAATCAGTTCTTTGGCTTTGTTCCTTGATGAACTGCACTGATGAAGTCCTCTAAATTAGGGCGAAACCTTGGTGCTTAATAAATAGTTTTTTATTTATACGATGGCTCAAATCATCACATAACAGGTTTAAAATCTTACTAGTTTTTAATTAGCATGCAGTTTTTAATGAACTGGACACAATCTAAAGATCACGTAAACAACATTTGCAAAACATCAAGCATCAAAGAATTGATCATTTCTGTGCTTAAATGTTAAAGAAATGATCTTACAGAGATAGATCCAGTTTTCAACTTCAATATTTAATCAAGGAAGAAAATATTAAAAAATATAGAAATTGAGATCTTATCAAGACTTAATTAATACAGAAAAGAAAAGGGATAATAGGTTTTCTTTAATGAATACCACGGTTTCATCAGACAGCTCTCCATTAAAGTAAAAAAAAAAAAAACTAGTTAAAACCGAGGAGATTGCAAATATTCATTAAAGAAACCTGAAATTCTGGTTTGGTTGAAGATGTCAATAAAAGTTATTTTTAGTAGTACAAGAGTCGGTGCGAAAAAAATGTAGTTATTTCACCCCAATTGTTTTTTTTACTTTTATGAAAAATAGGTATAATTGTCAATAAAAATTTATGAGTTTGCCTGGTATAGGGAGGAGGGGTAAAAAATGGTGGCTGTTTCGAAAATTTACAAATTGATTTTTCTAGAGCTAATTACGTTCAACAGTTTCCGAGATATAGCTTTTTAAAAAGGGGCATTTCATAAAAAATAAAGTGAAAAATCAGTAGTTAGTGAATTTATTTTGAGAAATCTATATCTCAGAAACCATGAGGTTTATTGTCGTAGGAGTAGTAGTTTTCATGATATTCGACTTTACTTAAAATTATTTATTCTTAGATTTTCCTTAGGTTTAAAGATATAGAGCTCCGAATGAAAATTTTATTTTTTTAAACGTTTTCAAACTGCCACCATTTTTTATCTCCCCCTACCTATACCTGGCAGATCAATTTTTATTAGTAATTATATTTAGTTTTCATTAAAGTAAAAAAAAAAAAAATTGGGGACAAATAATTGCATTTTTTCTCCTCTTGGGATTTACTACAGTATTCGCTATATCAGTACAATAACAATTCAGCATTACATACTTAGTATTTATCGTAAATATATGCTTCAGGGCGGGGCGTAATTTTATTAAACTATTAAATTTGGATTATTCAGTCTTATCTGTATAACTTTTTTAACGAAAAAGTTGAAAGCATTTTTCAGTCATTCTGTCCAATGAAAGGCTTATTTGCTGAAATTACTACGAGAAAGTATTGTCACAGTTAATAATTTATAATTATCTGTTATAAAACGAGCCAGGATTCATTTCAATATAAAATTTTGTGCTCGCACCACACTAGGTTTTTTTTTATTTGTACTTCATTTATCTATACTTAATTTAAAGGAAAAAAAAGTCAGTTATTTCACAGCAGTTTTTTATTACTTTGATGGATGAATTTGATGGATCTACATAAAGTTATTATCCAAAATTTATGAGTCTGCCAATTAAAGTTAGAGAGAATAAAAAATGGAGGCTGTTTCAAAACGTCAAAAAAATTTTTTTTTGATTTGGAGCTCTATATCAGTCTGGCTCTGGCCATCAAACAGTGAGCATCTAACTGTGTTGTGTGTATTGTGTTGTCTTAAACTTTCTCTGCCTTCTCCTTTAATTTATTACCAAAGTACAGTGAATGGTCTACATTAGTAAATAAAGCTGTTTTCTAGTTAAGTAGAATTGTTATTTTAATAAAAACAAGGAAATAGCAGTTGAAGCTTGTGATACAGACGTAGAGGCCAGGAATTAAGGCAGTAAACATTAAGGTAGCCTACGGGATTAAAGACTGTTGACTGCC
>NW_027115391.1:73513-82946 GCF_000696795.3 Halyomorpha halys | reverse complement strand
TATGTCCCAGAATAAAGTTATTTTTTCATTTCATTTCATTTCATTTCATTTCATTTCATTTTCATTTCATTTATATCATTAAAACTACCAATAATACTAAACAACCTAATATCCTATATAAATAAGATTAAATTTGCTAAAATATGAGCCCTAATAGAGGTTTTTACGTTTAGTAGTTGCCGAGGTTTTTTAAAAATGCATTTTATAATAAACTGGCGAAATACCAGTAGTTATTGAACTGGCTTTGGGAAAACTATATCTAAGGATCCATTTAACGTATATATCAGGACATTAGTACTCCTACGAAGATAAACGTTACTAATTACTTTATAACGTATTAAACTGGCTTTATTCTGAGTATTAATAGACATAAGTAAATCTAATGATTCTTGAGTAATAAATTTCCCAAATTAAATTTAGGAATTACTGATTTTTCAGTACGTTTTTTATGAAATGTTGATTTTTAAAAAAAGTATATCTCAGGAACTATATAACGTAAATAATAGTAAATGGTAAAATTGAGTGCTAATAGACATCTATACGTCACATAGTTCCTGAGTTATTTATTTCTCAAAATAAATTAACTAAGTACTAATCTTTCAGTACATTTTTGAGAAATGTTGCTTTTTAAAAACCTATATCTTAAGAACTTTTGGACATAAATAGCACTATTAGGACTAATATATCAGCAAATTTACTCTTCTTTAAATAAGTTAGTAGTTTTTAAGATATATAAAATGTTGGATTTTAGAAAAAATATATTTGTAGGCTCATAAGACGCATATATGTCTGCTAACACTCAAAATAAAGGAAATTTAATTTACTAAAAGTAGTTTATGGCACTTATCTTCGTAAGGGTAGTGGTTTTTATGATATTCACATATGAATATAAATTTGGCAAATGAAAATTTGTTCAAACAACTATAAATTAATTTATTTTAGCAAGTTGCATGAAAACTACAACTCCTACGAAAATAAACGTCATAGCAAATAGACATCTGTACTTCACATAGTTCCTGAGATTTCTCAAAATAAATTAACTATTGATATTTCAGTACGTTCCATACAACATTTTTATGAAATGTTGCTTTTTAAAAAGCTATATCCCGAGAACTATTGAACGTAAATAGCTCTACTAGGACTTACATTTTAGCAAATTTACTGTACTTTAAATGGCTTTCTCTTAGATTTTCTATTCTTGTTGGTAGTTGTAAAGATATAGGGCTCCGAATAAAAAATTAATTTTGTTTAAGGTTTTGAAACAGTCAAGGTTGAGGAGAAATAACTGACTTCTTTCTTCCCTTGGGCTCTTGTACTAACACAATTTGCCTGGACGTATTAATTGCCATAAAGCATAAATTGCCATAAATTATAAATTGCCATAAATTGTTAGTAAGTTTTCTATTATGAAACCCATATAACGTGCATGTATGTATACAAATGGACAGCTTTGAAAACATCGCTGCGGTATTGAATTGTGACATGTTGGGACCAGTCCCATGGTCCAGACTGCAACAGCTGGTACAGTCCAATGTCCCGCAACCCTAATTGTTATTAACAGTCCTCGTTCAGGCTTCCATACAAGGCTTGTTATTTTTTGCCTTCAATGAAATGTCCCTTTCAGCAGATAAAAACAGTAGCGCAATCTATTGAATTAAATTAGACAAAAGTGAAATATATTTAAATAAACTAGGTAGATGAGTGACCCTGATTGGCCGGATTGAGAACGGTTCATTTTCCTAATTGGCAAGGCTTTTCCATACACGGTCATTGAAAACGGACAAATTTATAAAACATTTTATTTAGAGCGGGGTAGTCAACTATTAGAAGCGAGTGGTTCGAATCCGGACAAAGTTAAAATATTTCATTATCAACTTCGGATCAATGTTGGGGTTGTGAGGCCTATCTATTTCATGCTGAGACCTTCATCACATAAGGCCAGAAATAAGCGGATCAAGAATAAACTTAATGTTAACACAGGAAAACAAATTTACATAGTACTCCTAAATGCAAATAAGGGATATATACAGAGTTTCCCATAAATGAGTAGTCATATTGTGGGAGCAGAAACTATACCTGAAAAGGAACAAAAAAGTTTCAACGGTATTGGATAATTTTTTTTTTTGTATTTAGATGTTATCCGTGTTTTTTTCTCAGAAACACTATAAATCTACTTTAAAGCTCCCTTAATGTAATAGGTACCAAATTAAAGATGAGAAAATTTCCTATAAATAGAAAATAAGCGTTCTATGACGTCATGTTGAAAATTTAAAATTGCCTTGATTGTAAACATCTCGGATCTCAAAAAAACCTCTTCATCTATTTAATTTTAATACAGTTCAAAACAAGCCTACTTTCACTGGTCAATTAAGGATGCCAGAAGGCAAAAATTAAAAAAAAAAAAAATGTAAAATAATATTTAATTATAAATTATCTTGGTTTTCATCAAAATAAATGTAGAAAGATTGTGTATCAATAAATTTAATTTTGACCGCATCCGGACCAAATTCCATTTACTAAATAAATGTAATTAATTATTTTTCCTTATTTCATTGACGATAATTACTAACTTTATATGCAGCAACTGCTCCACCATCACTTCATTACATACTCTACTTCTGAGAACAACATCTTCTGCTATCATTTCTCTATCGCCCTCCTTAATCTCCCCACACTTGAGAATCATTATATTCTCCAAATTCTCTCTGCAGTCAACTGCAGTCAACTGCTTCACTATAAACTAGCGTCTTTTATTGTCCCCGTATTAAAAAATATATTGGAGTGAGTTCAGGACTTCTGGCAGGCCATGTCACCGACCCATTCCAATTTCCACTAATCACATCTGGGTTCAAGAAAATCTGTAGCTCACTAGAAACTACGAAGACAGGTAGATCAGGAGGAGTCGGACTTTCCCTATTGAATTACTTTTTTTTTTTTCACATCCATGCGAAGTTTACGAACAAATATATTCAATGCAAATGACTACGTGATTTAAAATCATTTGTAATGTGGGAAATAAATTAAAATTACAATAATCAGCCTTTTCATCTAAAAAAGTTGATTTTTTTCTGATTCTTCAAGTTTATAGATGTAATTAAAAGAAGGTCTCAGGAGAAAAATTTCCGTGTATCTTAAAACAGATACTATAAATTTAAATAGCCACTATGCGAACATAATATACAAATTAGAAGACAAAAATAATTATTTGACAAGTCGAGAAGGCGATAGGCATAAAAAAAACGATAAAGACTATGTAAGAATTCAACACTTGTGTGATTTAGTAAGGACTATAATGATGACACACCATAGTACTATATATATTAAACTGCAAGATTTATAATTGTGACAAAATATCATAAATAAATATCACTAAAAATAAGGAGTTATGAATAAGCAGTAGCAGATAAAAAGTAAAATAGGAATATTAAATAAGGAATGTTAAATAAGATAAATAATTGTAAGTATTTATAAATATTGTCATTGTTAACAGTTAATGTTGGTAATTTTAGGTCAAGCATCCTGAAAATGAGGGGAAAGCTCTTTAACATTTTAGAAATGTTTTGACTATGGAATATTAATTTTCAATATAATAATGATAATAATAATAATAAAGGGTTAAGGAACCCGAAGGTTCGATCTCGATACCACCAATCGCAATCTACATACATCCTTTCAGTAACGCCCCTCCAAACCCAATTCTTCTAAATCAGTTTTAACGCAATCCTCCCATCTACGTTTCGGTCTACCCCTCGGCCGTTTACCCGCCGGTTCAGTGTTAATATTTTAGGGATACGTTCGTTACTTAGCCCATCTTATTCAATTCAACGTTTTGCAGCCTCGTAAATTCTCCTACTAACTCATCCTTTTTTGGTTTGAATAATTTACGTTATATCAAAAACTCTGCTGAGCTGTTCTTGCCTTAGTGTAAGAGACCGCGTTTAAGATCCATAAAGAACAGTGAGAAGGATGATAGTATTTATTTTTACTATATACATGATTATATGAGCCGTTCAGTGCACACATCGATTAACTCCACTTTTTGAAAAATCTTAAATTTAAGTGTCAAAGCACTTGGTATAGTCATTACGTTTTACATGTATTTATAATAGCTTTCCTGAATAATACAGATTAACACCATTAGATGGCAAATTTTATTAGCCATTGAATAATAAGTAATTTATATCAGAAGCCATTGTGATTAACTCCATATTCTAATGTAAATCGTTTCAACAACGCAATTATATTATATTATTATTTGTTCCGGCTCTGCATCATTGCTCTTTTTTTTAAAACAGCCGCAGGTGTTTCTCCCCCCTCAACGATATTGGTAACAAAATCACATTGGCAAACAGATGAAAAGAAGCGCAATGCAAACGGAAGTTAGTACAACAGTGATCTCGCACGCTGAATGTTATTGTATACTTCACCAATATTATATGGACTACATATTCTCTTGGTATTTTCAACATTATTCCCAGATTGTTTTTAAAGAAATAAATATTATACCGTTATAATCAAGACGGGTGAGACTAATAATAATGTGGATGAGGAAAACACTGATGGTTCTTCAATACGATTTATCAACAGAAAGTCTGGTCCAAGAAGACGTTTATCGTTTTCCCCGGATTCATCTGATTGCAACAGTACAAATTTCTCAACAAACACATTGATTGGAAGTAAAATAAGTCGTAATCCTGATAAATGGACACGAAATTTACAAAAGCATAACAGAATAAAAGGTTTGGCATACAGGAATAAGGGAGGAAAAATAAAAACATTTGTCGATATAAAGTGCATATGCATATCTGCATCAAGAGCTGTAACATTACTGACGATCATTTTTTTGCTATTCTTTCTTATTAATTTTATATACCATTAGATGACAGCTATATCTGTATTTATGCATTCTACATTATATATTTGAATTTATATGATAACAGGAATTTTAGAAAACAATATACAGTACTTCATCGCGTTTCTCAACTTTTTGTTTTATGGAGTTAATCGATGTGTGCACTGAACGGCTCATATAATGTAGTTTTATTAGCATCTTCATTTTAGACTAAATAAATAAGATTTGTTTATTAACTATTGAAGAAATTATAAAACATTTAGCCAAATCTAAATCGAGAACAAAATGGTGATTTAATTATTAATATAAGAAGAACTAACCAGATAAATGAATGAATATATAGTGTTCACTACAAGTTCAATGATTAATTAATAATTAGTCTCAGTAATTAATTCAATTAAATTTATTTTTGTTTGCCTTATTTTCGTTAGAAGTTTATTTTATATTTAGAACAAACAAATGTATTTATATTTTTATATAGGAAGATGGTCAGGGTTGCGGTCACAAGTGAAACAAAAATAGTATACAACTATTTATTTTCCAACGTTTCGCCCAACTTTGCAGGGCTTCATCAGGGCTAAAAAGATACAGAATGAAACTATGTTAAGATAAAATGATAGAAATAAAAATAAAAAGATACAATGAAAAGAATAAAAAACAAGTAACAAAGGGAAGAGTAAAAGTTTCATCTAAAAATACGTCAAATATAAAGCTAAAAAAGTACAGGAGATGTATATAAAACAAAAACAATACGGGAAAAAAAAAAAAAAAATTTTATTCTTTTCATTGTATCTTGTTGTTGTTGATTTTTGCTTAAAGGCGTAAAACCCTCTGGTCATCAACGCCTATTCATTGTATCTTATTATTTTTATTTCTATCATTTTATCTTAACATAGTTTCATTCTGAATTTTTTTAGCCCTGATGAAGCCCTGCATAGTGGGGCGAAACGTTGGAAAATAAAATAGTTGTAAACTATTTTGTTTCACTTGTGACCGCAACCCTGACCATCTTCCTATATATTAATTTTTACGGTCAACTATATATACATATATACAGTATTTATATTTTGTATAATAATAATATAGTGTACTGTGCTACTAACTCCAAGGATCCGGGTTCGAATACGGCAGGGTAGAAAATTGTTTTCCGTTACACTGTAGCCGTGAGTCAACCCTGTGGGCTCTGGAGCCCTCTTGGGGTCTACCCAGCCTCTTAAATTGGGTAAAAATCTAGCGGTCGATTGTGAAATCACCTCCTTACACAACAGTACTTCCTTACGAAGTACTGCACTCTTAACCCTTCATTGGTTTTAGTGGTACAGATTATAATATTTAAATGTAGGAATAACGGTTAGTGGGTGTCTCTTATCAGCTGTCTTGTCACAATTATTCGTTCGTATAATTCATTTACCAGACCCTTCGTGTTGTTATGACATTGTATTGTAATCTGTAATTAACTGAAATACAACCACTGCCTTCGATAGTATAGACAATTGGGTACTTTAATAGAAGTAGTTTAGTCGTGGTCCCACCTAATTTTATATTTATTTATTCTTTGTTTTATTCCTAAATATTTTATTTTGATACTAAGGTGTAGATAGTTGATGATAGATTAATAAGTAGAGATAGTCGGGGGGTTGCGGTCAGCAACAAAACACGGATAAACAAAAAATTATTTACTCATGCTGACGTATCGACCTGAGTTCCAGGTCTTCATCAGGACTATAAAACAAAAAGAGGTAGCAACCATCATTCGGAGAAACATAAAGCATAAAACATACATATAACATAGTATTATGAATTGAACAATAAAATTAACTATTTTTTATTATACAATTCATTGTTATGCATACTTCCAAATTAGTTAGTTTATAATTTCTTTTCAATTTTATGTTTCTCTGAATGATGGTTGTTACCACTTTGTGTTTTATAGCCCTCATGAAGACCTGGAAGTCAGGTCGAAACGTCGGCATAAAAAAATAATTTTTTGTTTATCTGGGTTTTGTTGTTGACCACACCCCCGACCATCTACTCCACTTATTTTGATGATTGTTTATATTTCTATTGTTAACTTCGCCCAAATAATTGATCATATCCAAGCCAGTTCTTTTTATTCTTTGGAGCTTGATAGAACTAGAAGCAATGCCGACCTAAAGAATAGAAACGAGTTCAGAGAATCAGGCTGAACAATGACCAAGGAATTGTTTGGTAAGGAAATAGAACCGCTAATAACCCTCTTAGTTCAGGAACAGCCACATTAACTCGGCCTAGCATTTGGAGAGATTTACATAAAAAGCAGAGGGAACTTAAGTGGAGGAGTAACAATAAAGTAAACTTTGGGAGTAGCTTCAGATCCTTCAGGATCGAGACAATAAAAAGGAAAATAAGGGAGATGTGGTTTATTCCGCAGAGAAGCCGAAAAAAATGTATATTTTATATAATTTACTTTTTTTACTTAGGACTAGTTGCAGCAACATAGTTAAAACTATTATTCTTGAAGTCCCCGTTGAAATCATTAATCATCCGTGTTGCGGCCAACAAGTTTGTTAACAAGTTGTTGTAGTCGAATTTTGTTATTTTTGTATTTTCAAATAAGTAAACATAATAAAAAGGAACACAAAATATACAACTAGAAACAAAAGGAAAGCTTAACATTATTATAAAATTAAAGTAATTGAACAAAAGATAAAAAAAAGTCTTATTTCACCGGTGATTGACTGGTGGGGTCCTGGTTGTGGTTGTCCTGAGTGGATATTCTCGTGGAAGTAAATCGACAAAAGGGACGAGTCGACGAAGGGTCCTCTTGGAGGATGAGTTGAAGAAGTCCGCCCGCCATAGCTAAGATGGCCAAAATGCTGGTAACTACGAGTGCGTAGTGAGGAGAAAATGGAGAAGATATGTGTATGCAGTGAGACGTTAAGAAGTTGTCTGTCTATTTTCAATATAAAAAACAATAGAGAGTAGTTGTTTTGTTTTTTGACTTAATAAAAATCACATGTTCAAACTATCGATTTGTGGACCATATGTTGGCCGCAACAATCCCTTTCACTAATAAATGTTAAAAACTTTACATGGATAACCATATCCAGTTGAACTGATTGTAAGTTAAGTATGCAAAGATAGGCGGAAGGGGGGGGATACAACCTTACTCTCCATCAAAGCAAAAGTGAAGCCAAAAAAGACACGCCCAGGAAAGGAAGATTTAAGTTAAATAAGAATGTCCATCATCGTGTTTCAAACTGAAACAGAAGGGGGCTGCCTTTTTGTGACTAGTGTTTGGCTCATACTCTTCCTCTACTCCTCTGTCCCACCTTTGGAAGGCACACAAGGCCCACATTCTTGGCTTCACATAATCTGCAAGATTACCCCCCTCCGTTATATTCCTTTCTTCAAGTAAAGTTGAGTAAAGTTAATAAAACACAACGAACTAACATAGTATCGGCTACATGTTTCTTAGGATTGATATTTTCTATAATTTCTCTTTCTTTGTCAATGGAATAATATTGATTCAATTGAAGTTGATGAATTGGCAAATGATGAAGAATTTATGGAAATAGTAACTCAATCATTTTGTTCCTGTATTTCAGTCTAGTGTGAGGAATCCAGGTTAATCGTAGTCCGAGTTAGTGGATCTGTTCTACAGGGGTAAGGGTAACATTATTAAAGGATACTGTAGGGCAGTCAATAAGTTTACGACGTAGGGTAAAGGTGATTTTCTAGTTATAAACAGTGATTTGTGGGTCCACAAATCGACTAATTTTCAGCAATACTTTTCTACTTTTCTAATGATTTTTAACTTTACACATATTATCTCTTTTGTGCTAATAAATTAAGGAAGATCAAATAAGGTATAAAGAGGACAAACGCTTAATATTTTATTATTCTTACTGTTACGTTATTTACACCATGTGATAAAAATAATATTTTGACAAATTTATACTTTATTTACCACAATATAAAATTACACACAAAATGTAATAGTTATAAAGCTAAAAAATCAACAAGTATGCGTTGAACAAGAAGTAAACAATTATTAGAAGGGGTGCACACAAAACGTTATTTCTTTTTTTTTTGTATTGTATAAACTATAAACAGTAATAGGGTTTTTGGAACTGATTATTAATAAATTCAAAACGTTTTTATCGTGATTACAACAATAATAACAAATTATTACGGTATCTCATGTCAAGGAATAACATTTAACATTTCAGTTATAACCGAGTTATAGTTACAATCGGAGTACAGTAAAAAAATATAAAAAGAAAAAAGTGTTGTTTAGATTAACACATATTACGATACATCTAATCGTTTTTCTAAACGATGTTTCTACTTTTGTTGTTACTCTTCTAATAAACGGATCAAGAAAGTATTTCAAAATGTATTTCATGATTAATAAAATAAAAAATTATTTATTAAATAAAACCACAAATTGTATCCAATACTGTCTCAACACTTTATTTCTTATTAGTCCAACGTTTCGGCTATTCCAGCCATCTTCAAGGACATCTTTAATACAAATCTTCTCCTCACATTAATTTATAATTTTAATTGCAGGCTATTCTGCCCAGGTCATTTTCTTAT
>NW_027115391.1:71281-73213 GCF_000696795.3 Halyomorpha halys | reverse complement strand
GTTGTTTTATTACTTTCAGATTTGTTTTTCTTATTTATTTTTCGTTTTCACTTTATCGATAACGTACATATTGATTATTGAATACTTGCGGCCTTAATAGTTATTGCACTTCAGTGTAGCAGATTGTATAATTTGAATAAAATTTTTAATAAAAAAAAAATGGTTAACAAAGAGAACATTATCCACCTTTAGAAAGATTGCTATTCATTATTCAGTTAACCGGTTCCGTTTCATTCAGCATTGTTATTGGAAAACAGTAATGAGGAAACATGAACGGCTTCAATGATTGGGTCTTTTCATTACGTCACAGCCTGCCCTGCGTCATCTAAGGACGATGGCTACTCAAGAAATTTTTTAGAAATTAAAAATGTTGCAGAAAATGGGCTATTAGAGAATGGGTAATATCTTATTATCTCTATCTGAATATTATAGTCCCTCTGATTATATATGCCTGAAAATATTTTTTATTACACATTTCTTGTCTCCAGTCTTTTTTAAGAGAATGGGTTATTTTTCGGCGACAAAATGTTACTGGCGCGTTAAGACTAATTAACTTAATATTTTAGTGTTGCTAACAGGGAGTTTATCTAAACCTTTCTAGTCTCAAAAACAAAATTGCTATTTTCACACTTTTGAAATTTTTTATTTATTGCTATTTACATAAAAACACATTAAGGTCTTTATGGATGATTTTTTTTATTTGTGATAAAGTAAGGAGCATTGAGGATTTTACAAAGGATTTTGGATTGTAAGGATTGGATACAAGAGGAATTCAAAGGTTTAGTGGATCCCCAAAGCTCAACTCTGTATGTCCAGATAGGCCTTATAATTTCAAGTAGATCAGTTTTTGTGATGAATTGGAAGTTTATACCGTTTGTTTAGTAAGTGCTGTAATAGTTGAAATAGACTTGTAGTTTTCTTTCTTTTCAGTCTAGAGTGAGCATTCCAGGTTAATCGTTTGTCCAGATGTAGTCCAAGTTAGTGGATCTGTTCGACAGGGGTAAGAGCAACGTTATTAAAGGATACTGTAGGGCAGTTGGTAGGTTTACGAAGAAGGGTAAAGGTGATTTGATGGGATTTGTGGGAATTTGATCCTCAAATTACGGTACCATTCTTCGAGGGTTGCGGTAGGGGATTGGAATGCAACTAAAGGGTTATTATTGACTGCGAGCACACATGTGTAATCAGTGTAAGTGGTGAGGATAGTGTTAGGATTGGTTGGAATGTCAGCTGGATAGTGTAGAGGATGGGACCGAGGACACTGCCTACTTTCGAATTTTTTTAAATTTATTTAATGTGATTTACAACTATACAAATAATAAATACCATAAATAAATATGTTATATATTTCATATACGCTTGAAAATCTTGGAAGAGATGGGAAGGATCTTGAAGGACACATTGGTGGTACTTCATGCATGATTTTAAATTAGAAGGTTCCGTGGCTATCTTCTTTTCAGGCGCCTCGGAGGATTATCAGGGATTGTTAAGGATGAAAGATTAAGAATTATTGGTTTAGGATGGGTAAGGAGTTTGGAATGAAAAGACGCATATCTGTTTTGGGCCAAATCTGCAACGAATGAGACTTAATTAAGACTCGAAAATAAATTTAAAAAATAGATCTTATAACTTAGAAAATTGGTGTAACTTTTTTGAAAGATTAGCGAGTTAATTTAGAGTTATAAAAATTGTAGATATCACATTTATGGGAAATCATCTCATCTATAATTTGTATCTCATAAAGTTCTTTAATGGAGCTTAGAAGTAGATTAATTTGAGTTTATCAGAGAAAAATAACGGATAACTCAAAATTTGATTTTTTTGTTCCCCTTACCATTGAGAGTCATATGGACCTTTTTGTTCATCTGAAGGTATAGTATCTGCTACCATAATATGACCATTCATTTATGGGTTACCCGGAATATATATGTA
>NW_027115391.1:63769-70559 GCF_000696795.3 Halyomorpha halys | reverse complement strand
ATATATATATTTATAAAACTATGAAAATCTGTACTCTTGCATTATGCAATCAAAAAATTACAAGAAGAAATTCAAAACTCATTAAAAAAGATCACTAATAGTCGGATCAAGCCAAATACGTAATCGATCGAGACGCCTGTGGCGTTTTGACGCAACAAAAGGAAAACAGTGACTGATTCAAGTTAATTGAATCGAGCAATTCATTCAGCCAGTCAGAGCCGTCTCGTAGAACTAATTGGTCATGATATGAATAACTGCATGAGATATGTCGAGAACAGATGTGCCCTGAGGGTATCGCGTCGTCTCACAGCTACTAGGATTATAAATTAGTAATTACTTTGGTAGCTGCGATGGTGCTTCCCATCGGACCAGCTGTATAGGATTTTGTGAAAGAGAGATTCATATACTCTAGCTGCCACAGATCAAAACCGAGAGAGTATTTTTCGAGTCCTGATTAGCGATGAAGTAGTACCTTAAAAAATATAAATAAAATAAACATCACAACTACCTACTTACTACCATAGTTTGAGTTGATTTATGTATAATCCACGATGGCATTATTTCCCTCTGCTAATTTTTCAAGTCTTTCAGATGACGAAATCCGATTTAAACATTTTTCAGAAATGGATTTTTAATAATATTCTATTCTACAGATAGTTTGATTAAGTTCATCTTGTCTATTCTTTTGTTTGTATATATTTTAAGAGAGTTTTAGTTTTTTTATTATTTTTTTTTTTTTTAATTTATTTATTTTTTCTTTCTTATTTTTTAAAATTTTATTTCTTTATTTATTTTTTTTTTATAGTATGTATGAGATTAATTCATCACTATTACCTATTGCCCACAACTGTGTGGCAGATTGTAATATCTATCAATAAATAAATCTATCAATCTAATAATATTCTGTGATGAAAAATTTTAACTTTTTTTTATTTTACAAAAGTATGGCAGAAATACAGAAATATAACTGTTTACTAAAATTTACATTCTACTCTTAAACACTTATTTTATATTTATATAAATTATTATATAACTAATATTTAAAATACTAAGAATAATTTTATGTAGTTAACTATCCTGTCAACTAAAAGGATCATATTAGGTGTCTGGCTTCAAAATCATTTAAATTTAGAAAAACTTTTCAGGAAATCGAAAAAACTAAGTTTTTGTTTCTTGTTTCGAAAGAACTGACGTCAATGATTATTTCATGATAGTTTCCCTACTTCAGTAATTTTAGCTTTCCGGGAATTTAAATTTTGGATGGGGCTAGTTTTGAACCAAACTGGGTGATTAACTGCCATTTACAATGAAATAACTCACAACTCACAAATAACAACTCACAACTGAATAATAACGTTGAAAAACATCAGAAATATTGTTTTAATTAGAAAAAAAAGGACTCCAATTTCTTTCTTAGTGAAATTTGAAGAGAAAAGGTGAACGTATGATAAAAGTAGAGAAAACAAGGACAGTTTTTGACATTTTTAATTGAAAAATGACTTGAATTTGAATATATGATAAAATTAATTTAAAAAGCCAATTGTACAAAAAAAAATGAAGGAATAATTATTGTTGAGGAACTCTTATAAAAGCCTTTTCATCCTTGTCGAAAAGTATAACAGAAATATCTATTAAAAAATAACTATTTAATAAAAAAAAAAAAAATAATCAGCCAACTGAAACAAAAGAACGGAGAACGCCCGCCAGGTAGAATCCGTGGTAAAAGAGACCTTTTATTTATGCGTTTTTATTCATCTTCCATTATCGGACAAATATAACTAATAATTTTGATTAATATAAGTGAATAAATACCTAAGTTTTTTTCAAATTAAAATGCATGCTGATATGTTGTTGATCGTATTTCATAAATTTTCTTTTTTATTAGTATGTAATATTAAATCCTGTACTATATTTATAGAAACAGGTCATAGAAATCATAGAGCTCATTCACACCATATTTAAAAATCTATAAATTAAATGATAAGAAATAAAATAAAAGAAAAAATAAATAAATAAAAACAAAATTAAACTTAAAGTAAAATAAGATCTTAAACACATTCAGCTTGGAAACCCCGAAGGAGGAAAGAGTAAGAATCCGGAAGATCCCAGCACTTTTCTTTCAACCACCTCACTAGTATTAAAAGTATTTTTAATACAAATTTAATTTATGTGATCGTAGCTATCCCAGCCTTTCCCTATTTTACTTTTCAATTTATGTAATCCCGAGCTTTATCAGAACAATTTAATATTAATAAAAGATTTTTAAAAAAATCGAGTATGAACTCTTAAATTTTTATGTATACAACCTTGATGAATTATGAATTATTTTATTTCATCATAAACAATAAAAAATACCCTATATTTAATGTATTAATATGATCTCTAATATAACAAGAAAAAAAAGAAATGCTAACAATGTGATTAATGCAATCTATCAATATGAAGTGACCTAACATATGTAGGACCATCAAATATTTGATGTATTGAGGGGGAAATTCCATTATAGCTTGTTGACCCCAGTGATAAAAGGATGAGGGAAAAACCCCAATGTGAGAGAGGGATACCTGGGAGGGTCAGACATTCTGGACAAAAATGTATAATGAATAAATATATGCAAAAACGATATACTTTCAATCAATAATAAAAATATGAAGTCTGTTTTGATGATATTTTGATAGTCTATAATAGAAAGTAAATTTTATATATTATTATTTTCATTTTTTGTTATAGTAGTTGTTTTTATGGATAATTACACATAGATTGCCACAAGGCTATAACTTATACATTTTATAAGGCTATAAAGGATAGATGAAATGCTTTTATGGATTATTACACACTGATTTAAGTTTCTAATTAATACATGGTAAATGGTAAGCTGTAAATATATTTTGCGTGATACAAAGAGGGTATTTAAATTTCCTTTATGTATTCTCCTCTGTACAGAAAAGGCGTATATTTTAATAATTTGTGTATACACTATGCAAAATAGTGGTTATATAAAAGAGTTTATGCATACAGCGTTAGTACAAATTATTACAATGTTGTAACAATATATGTACAATGCAATAGAGAGAGAAATACAATAGAAAGAAGAATACAATATAAAATACAATAGAATATAATAAAATGAACATAACACAAAACAAGGAGAGGTGAGAGTTGTTAGAAAATGGAATACAACTGAAAAGAAGGAAAAATTTAATAAATAAATAAATAAATAACAAAACAAATAGAATATGGCATAATATGTGAAATTACGTAATTTGTATAATAATAATTTTTTTAAAAAATGGAATATGACCCGGATCATGACTTCTGTCAAAACAGCCCTGACGAAGCCCTGTAACTTGGGGCGAAACGTTGGCTCATTCAAATAGATATCTCTATTTGAGTTTTTTTTTTACCACACCCGGATCATATTCCATTTATTAATACACACGGTCAGTCAGCGATCTTCCACCATTTTTTTTATTTGCTTGTCGCTTTACACATTAACATTTCGGGGAATATATTGTCGGTGAGCTCGTTTTGTATCTTGTATTTTTTATACAATATTTGTTCGGGTAGGGAATCCATGAGTTCCATTGCAGTTTAGATGATTTTAAGAAACTATATCTTTTTTTGTCATCCATGTAACAATGGTATAATATGAGTTGAAAGGTTTGTGGAGTTCTTCAGTTGCACTTACATGCGTCTGAGTTTTGTAAGTGAAATCTCTTTAAGCATTGGATAGTCGGTTCGTGTTCTGTAAGAAATTGAGTCAATTTGTAATTATATATATCTGTATTTTTAAACAGTAGGAAAAAATAAAATAAAATCCCGTAAAGTGAATAAACACAAAAGAGAAAACTTTATTAAAAAAAGGTTGTGCTGCCCAATTGTATCGGGTTACAATAGTTCTATTAATTATATATTAATTTATAATATATAATAGTAATATATGGTTTTTTTGTGTTATAATTTTTGTTCTTTTATTTTTTTTTATCCTTTATTTTTTCCCCATTATTTATCTATATGTCTAATTATGTTTTCTCTCTTATAATTACTATAGTTATAAATACACATTTATAATACTCCTCCAAAAGCCTTAAAGCTAAAGGCACAATTTACAAAATACAATTTTAAAGCATAATCGCTTAATCTTATTTTCAGATAAACTTGAAATAACAAAAAAGGCAATACTCGGCAAACATATTCACTAAAATCCACAGGGAAAGATGATTCTATATCACTTTCCTTTAAATATTTGCTTTAAACAGGAAGAGGAACTTAGGATAGTTAAATGGACCAATATTTAAAAAGCGCCTGAAACTGGAAAACGGTGTGAAAACATATACCTACATTTTATTTTTTTTTTTAATCTTATAATGTATAGGCATATTATCATTAATTTATAATATATGATTTTTTCGTGTTATCATTTTTGTTTTTAAATTTTTTTTTTCAAATTTTATTTTTTTTTATCCTTTCTTTTTTCCCCATTATTTATCTTTATGTCTAATTTTGTTTTCTCTCTTGACCCAAAACCTGAAATAAAATAAATTAAAATATAAAATAAAAATTTTAAATAAAATAACAATATATACACATCAAATTATATCGTATTTACGCACACATGGACTATTCACTTAGTACCATTCATACCGTTTTTCAATTTCAGACGCTATTTAAATCCTGCTCGATTTAACTATCTTAAAGTTTCCTTTTCCCGTTCTAAGCTAATATTTCAAAAGTGATACAGGACCGTTGCTCCATCGGGGTCTTAGCGGGGCGGGTCCGTCGGGGAAGAATTGCGTCTTTTTGGTGTGTTATTATCTCCTCTTGTGAGATTGTGACATATCGTACATCGACCAACCTACTCGCTGTAATTGTCTGTTTGAAAAGTCAGATAAGTAAGGCTACCCTGGAGGGCGGGAGTGGAGGATTTCATACGTAAGTCATTAAAAAAAATTATATAAATTCAACAATTATCTAAAAGGCTATAACTGGTTGCATACATTTAAATATAGATAATAAATATTTTTAAAAAAGAAGAAAAAGTAAATCGTATAAATAAATAATTGATCAAATAATTTCAAATATAAAGAAGATGGTCAGGGTTGAGGTCAAACAGATCAAAAATAGTTAGAAACTATTTATTTTTCGACGTTTCACCCCACTTTGTAGAACTTCATCAGGGCTTTTCAAGATGATAGCTTTACAGACAGCTTGAACAGCCTTGATGAATCCCTATATATTCATCAAGGCTGTTCAAGCTGTCTGTAAAGCTATCATCTTGAAAAGCCCTGATAAAGTTCTACAAAGTGGGGTGAAACGTCGAAAAATAAATAGTTTCTAATTATTTTGGTTCTTTTTGACCGCAACCCTGACCATCTTCTACATATTTAAAACAAATAAGTAATTAAGAAATGAACAGTTAATACAGTTGGCTAAAAATAAAATACATGAAATAAATATGTTTTGTATTATTCAGGTTTTAAGTTTTCTCTATTAATATTTGTACTATAGTTATTATATTTATGTGATATATTATAAGTTTTATTTGTTAAAAAGCAATGATTTTGAAGAAAATGTTTCTAGAACAAGATGAAGTTTTGATGTGTGAATGTCATCACTTCAAATCACAAAAATAATTATTTTTAATGATAAGGCTATAACAGAGACCTAACCTGTTGAAGGTAGGTTCTATTATAAAGTATGTTTGTAAGTGGAAAAAGAGAAGATTATTTGTGTAAAATTTTTTTAATTTAAGATATAAAAAGTTATCTAAGTAAATAATCAATTTATAAACATTATTCGAAACTGTTATGATGTTATTTTAATTTGGTGTATGGAGCCTTCTTGCGCTGATCTCTCAAGTTTCTCAGTATGGGGAATAGCTGGGATCCATAAGAGTAATTACTGTTTGGGAGCCGAGAACTTTCTAGAGAGGAAGAAATCTGGCCGCCTCCTCATCAAACACATTTCCAACAGAGGTCGAAATTGATGAGCCCACTTTGCAGGAAAGCACAAACCTCTACGCACAAAGGTGCCTTTCCCTTCTATCATCCTTTCATAAATCAAATCCATTTCCGTCCCTTGCATAAATGCACGATTAGTAAAGACAATTAATAGGTTAAAACACCATTACAGGGGAGAGAAACGGCTGTTAGGGAATTGAAACAGAAGGGAGTGCTTGGACAGAGCTTTTATGAATGAGTTGGAAGCAACAGGTGAATAATTCAAAGACTCTTGGCAACTTTTGTAATGTTCACTTCAAATGCTTTCTTCATATACGAGTTGTTCAATACATAAATAATTCATAAAACGGTTATTGTATTATTGTATACATTGATTGGCATATATATTTTATATACACACACAGATATATATATATATATATATATATATATGCTAACACCTAGGCCTTCTAAGAAGCTCCTTGTTCTATCTGGAATTGTTCCGCGAGATATAAGTTAGGGATATATATATATTATTATTTTTTTTTGTTTCACATCCCCTTTATTCATAAAATAATTACAAAATATTAACATATGTACAATACAGTTTATATATACAATTTGTTGATTTTTGCCCTTTTACTGGAGCTGCGCTCCATTCAATGGGATAGCTCGATATAAAACAAAATTTTTGAAATTCCACTGTTCAATTTGAAAATATGTGAGGTGCTGGGGTGCACTTAAATTTTTTGACTTTTCACTAAATCTAAAAACACTAAAACTAAAACTGAAAATTGTGTCACTGTCACTTTTGCTGGGTTAAAGTTGTGATGGTCTCGGGTGTAAATCCT
>NW_027115391.1:53390-63314 GCF_000696795.3 Halyomorpha halys | reverse complement strand
ATCATACACCATCACCTGCATGGGAATTAGCTCGGAGATTATTCATTGTTTTATTTATTTATTTTAATATGTTGACCTCTCTATTTGTGTGTTTTAACTTATTTATTCATTAAATTATTTTATTTTATTAGTACTATTATTTTATTTTATTTTTTTTAAACTTATTTATCCATTCAAGTGTTTCCTGTAACCGGCTTTTTATTATATTTTCCTTTGAATCTATGTGTTAGTTTTAAGATCTCTGTGTTACGAGAATAAGGTAAAATGTACCTATTTTTTTTTTCCTTTTGGTAAACTGATCTACTGGTCTGATTTCACATTGCCGTCTAATAGTGAATTTGCTTCTAGGAGGATGAATTCTGGAGAGCGAATTTGTTGATCGGGTGAATTAAAAAATTGTGAAATGGTGAAATTGGAGGAGCAGAAATAGGAAAGAAAAAGGGAATGAATTGAAACATACTCATAAATTTCAATAAAAAATCAATAATTCAAATAGTTTTTACAGTTATTTGAACAATGATAACCTCCATCAGATTTTACATTTAATAAACTAATACCGTAGACACAAATAGTGAAATATTCCTTTACTATAAAATTTTAAAAATGATTTAGTTTTATGATTGTTTAAGTCACTACATTATCACGCAGAGTGTTGCATTATCAATTTTCTAGTATATAGATAATAAAAAAAATAAATAATAATCTGTACACCTTGAACTATAAGAGCGCCGGTGAGTCAGGCCTTTGTATGGACTAGACTAATTGTTGGGCAAGGAGGTTATTAGGTTAGAATCATTCTCGACTGCCAGATCTTCCCCAAAGTACCCCCTTTACGAGGCTAGGTGAACACAGGAGGGCTCCTGAACCCACAGGGTTGACTCACGGATACAGTTTAAAATAATTTTCTGCCACAGCCGGATTCGAACTGAGGTCCTCGGAGTTAATAGCACAGTGCCTTATCATTGAGCTATCCCGTTTCCTTTATATATCGATAAAGCAATAAGCACCACTCCATAATTTGTGGGAGGTAAGTAGGATATATTGTTAAGTTTCTTTCATTTAAAACGTGATTCTGAATTATTTGTCGTTATTTCGTATGATAGGTCAAATGGATCTAATGATTTATCAACACTGTATTTTTTGTTGTTTTTTCAAATCTTATAAATTAAAGATTTTGAACTTTAAATAGTCATCTATGCTGGATAAGTTTGGGAAATATTGTTATGAAATAAATTCCGCAAGTTCAATATATCAATGCAAATTGAAATTAAGTCCTTCCCTTATATGTAAATGATAATTAAGAATACACCAGTGATTTTTTTTTCTGTTTCTTAATTAACGAATTATTAAAAGAAATCAAATCAATATGGACTGGTTGATCAAAGCCGGTTTACGGGACAAAAATTTCTTTATGGTATGAAAAATCCTTGTATCAAACTTAATTATGAAATTCTTCATTTTTGATTATAAAAGAAGTGAGAAATAACTCAGTGATCAAGAGCTACAATAATATATAATGATATACTATATAGAATATGTACTTATAGAAAAAATACTATACAATTATAATAATTATGTAATTAATTATTGTAATTAGAATAAAATTTTGAATTTCTTATATGTTTTTTTAATTACTTTTTCAAAATTAATTACCTTTCTTATTACTTCTTTTTTATACTTCATCCTTCGAAAAACGTTTCGTGCTGTTTTTTCATTATAGAGTTCATTGTTCTCTAAATGAAAAATATTACACAACAGTTAAAAATTATTTATTAGTTATTTTAAATATACTTTAATGTTTTTACAGGACTAATTTGATATTCATATTTCAATTTTTATAAAATTTATAATTTGACATTTGGGCAAAAAATAAAATACTATCTACTAATATTCTATTCTCACCTTAATTATATAATGGTCATTTGTTAAGAAAACAAAAAAAAAAAAGTAATATTGAAAGTTAAAAATAAAAGGATTGTCCGGGTGCAGTCAAAATAACGTAAATAGTAAATTAACTATTTTGAGCTTAGTGAGGACGAGCCAACGTTTCGTTTCACTTTGTAGGGCTTCACCAGGGCTAAAAAGGATACCAACAACTAAAATTGTGTAACAGAATAAGATAACATGAAATTAAAGTGAACTAAGGTGTTGCTAAATGTGATGTAAAAATAAATTGAAAAATTATATAAAGAAGAGCAAAGAAAAATAAGCTTTGCAGTGAAAAGAATAATTAAACAAAAATTATTAGACATAAAATGTATTTCTTCCTTATATACCGTATCGCGTTTATCTTATTTTTATTTTGTTTAATTTAGTTTGTTTATTTTTTATATAAATTTTCGAATATTTTTAGATAATTTTCAGCCATATCTTAGTTAACTTTTATTTTATGTTGTCTTATTCACCTACTCTGTTATATACTTGTTCATAATTCTTTCTTTTCTTTTTTTCTTTTTGTTTATTTCAATGGAATAGTACTTTTGTACCATAATACGATAGATCTTTATGTGAATATATTTTTGTTTTAATTTTATTTTTTGTTTGTTAAAGAGGAAAAAAAAATAAAAATGTGAAAGTCAAAAATTATAATTAAATACATAAATATATCCTGGAAAGAAAGAAGATAAATAAAAATATTTAAAAAAATTGAA
The DNA here is from genome assembly GCF_000696795.3 of Halyomorpha halys. Classification (NCBI taxonomy): domain Eukaryota; kingdom Metazoa; phylum Arthropoda; class Insecta; order Hemiptera; family Pentatomidae; genus Halyomorpha; species Halyomorpha halys. Next base: position 60,663 of record NW_027115391.1, on the reverse strand, counting down.
AATATAGAAAGTAAAAGTAATAGAGCAAAACAGATCATGTATTACTATTATAAATTATAAATTTACTGTACTATATATATATATTTTTCTTTTTCGTTTGACTCTACAGACCTTGTAGATCTTTGGCCGCCTGAACCAGCCTTCTCCACACCTGCCTATCTTTGGCTACTTCTTTTCTGTTTGCTACATGCAGCTTCACATCTTTGTTGATTTGTCCTTCCATCAGGTTTTTGGCCTCTTGCCAACTATACTGGCATTCCTTGTGTTTTAATGGCGTCCTAAAGGATTGCTTCGAGCCACACCATATGATGAGATATTACAGAACTTTTCTATAACGTTTCTTTGTTTTTTATTAATATAATATGACTTTATTAATGCCTGTTTGGATTTAAAGAGTTGACCTTTGAGACTCCAATAAACCTTCTAATATTTCTTGTGTCCACTCATTATAATTAAAAATCCTTTGTAAAATCATCAATGCTCCTTACCTAGTCACTAATAAAATCAGCCATCAAGATCTTTCCATATGTAACCGATCTAGCCTGAACCAGATATCAATTCTTTCATAGTAAACTCCCTACACCCAAATCCACTAGTTCCAGCGACTTTGCTTCCTCTTCTATTCCTGATTACCCTCTGAGGGGCCTGGAGACCTGAAGAAAAAATGTTATAGAAGTGCTACCAACCGATTGTTTCTTCAAAACTCTTTCATGATATTATTGCTTAATCGCATTTACTAGTGCTATCTTAGTTAACATATATTTAAAAATTTCAAGTAATAAAGAACGAAAATCATATAATTAAATTTTGTATAATATTGGAGACCAATGCTTGCGATTAGCAATCTCTTCCTTGTAATTCCCATCCTTACGAATCGGGAAGGTTTTTTTATTACAGTGACGTATCGGTTTTTTCCTCAGACCCATCCCCTCTCCCCCTATCTCCCGATATGCTGACCTGAATATTCTTTAATATCCATCCCCTTCCCTGAGCTCTCTTGGATAAATTCTTCCTTTTTTTTCGAACCTCATATTTAAGCACTGATCCATGTGCAAGCTATCAAAAACTCAGTATGTTTTTAAAAATATTAAGCATTAATTTGATAATCTGGTATTTTATGTTTTGTTTTTTTGGAAAGTGTCTTATAACTTTCATTTGATAATGATACCTCTGAATTTTTATTTATATATTTTTTTTTATGAAATCACTACTTAGTCTCAAAGTACGAATTAAAATTTAATTTTTTTTTTACCACACAAAATCAAACCGCTAGTATTGTTTTGGCATGACGTCATTTGGACATAAACATACGCTAGGCTAATCTACTCAGTGCAAGTACTATTTTCATTTATTTTGTTTTTTTTGTAATTTAAGCAATTATCTATTATGAGTTATATTCCTTATGGTTCTTGTGCAGAATTAAAATACGACTATAAAGATTCCATAAATGTTGTTTGACCAAGTGCCAAAAGTAGAAACATATCAAAACTAGAGACATTTGCTTAATGGTTCGAAAATTATTATGAATATAAAAAATAGATTATATTTTTGTGAAGATCACTTCAATGTAAATATAATGTAAGATACAAACTATGTGTTCTCTAGACATTATATCAATTCCAAAATACTACCTAAAGTAACTAAAAACGTAATGAGTTTGCCTTCCAGTTATAAAACGATATAGAGAATTACGTTCGATACGAAATAATGGCTTCGATGAAAATTTAATAATAATTTTAAAACATCTTAAAAATGTGAATCAGTGTTGTTTGTTTATGTCTAAATGACGTCGTATATGAAACCATCATGGCGGCGTTGTCCTTCTGTTTTTAAAAATAAACTTAAAGATTAATCCTGTATCTATATTAATTGAAATATATATGATTAAGTTCCAAAATTTATTTATTTATTTATCCCACTACTAACACTAAGAATCATTGGTGGATCAAATAGCATTTAGATTGATAGATTTATTTATTGATAGATATTACAATCTGCCACACAGTTGTAAGCAATAGGTAATAGTGATGAATGATTTCATACATACTAAAATAAAAAAATAAATAATAATAATAAAAAAAATAATAAAAATAAAAAAAAACTCTTTTAAAATATATACAAACAAAAGAATAGACAAGATGAACATAATCAAACTATCTGTATGAAAAATAAATAAATAAAATAACATGATGATAAAATAATATATACTAGGATCAAATAGCAACCACAATATTTTGCTGTAATATTTAGTAGTTAAAAAAAAAAATATTAATTTTTCCACTTGGTTTTTTTTGTCTTGAAGGATATTTTCCATGCTTGTTCCTATCATAAGTTTTTTTTTTTTTTCTGAGAGCAGAGAACAGGGACGATAGATCTTGTTTTACTGTACTGATGACTTGGCAGTCGATGATTCTAGACCATGTAACAAGTAGTCGTATGTCCGATACGTAGACGATCGGATGACCTCTTCTCCATGACTTCCAAGTTTGGTTCCATCTTTCCTGAGCAAGGTGTTCAGTCTTCTCTTGGGAATCACCTTCATCACAGTTGTGGTATATCTTGATGACGAGCTGAGTCGAAGGCAGTATCAGCTCTCCCATTGCCAGATATACCACAGTACGAAACGAGGGTACGATAAATATATCGATAAAGATTATCGATTTTTCATACTGAAATAAATGCATTAAATTTTGTGTTTCCTTCATGACAAGTTTCAGAAATGCATGACAATAATATTAACATTATCTAAATTATTTTTTCTATGCCGTCAAATACCCAATATAAAGAGAATAAACCATTGAAAAAATAACTGCAAAAGCAGTTTTTATTTTCGTGTTAGTTTTATCTAAGGCTGACTGATCAAGTTGAATGAAACAGAACGTTGTTCAAATTTATTGTACGAAGACATACTGGGTAGTGGTCAATTAAAGTATCATGTTATCATATATCAATCGATTTCTGTAGGAATTGCACATCGCGGAGTGCCTGTTGATGATTTCATTGCCCTCATTAAGCATAGGAGTAAATTGGAATGGAGACAAACGTAGGAAAATGTTTCTGATAACAAGTTAAGAGAAATCAGCTAGGGACACCTTCCCTTGGATATCATCAACTAGAAATGTGAGCAAAGAGGAGGTGATTTTTTCATTCCTTCGAATAGGTCATACATGCTTTTCGTTAACAATAAATAATTTTCTTTTACAATTTTGATACCCTCATTGACCGTCACTCGGACTATCTTCCTACAATCTACTTCATAAGATCATCTATCTTCTTCCGATTTGTTAAAATTTAATTTGTATGAGATTTTTTTTATGGCAAAAATCGGCTATTATTGCATTTATTTATTATTCAAAGGAATAAACATGTCTTCTGCTGGTACAGGTTGTATTGGGCGGGTAAATATGACGTCAGAGGGACCGGGTCTTTGAGAACCCCTGCACTTGACTATCCTTTATATCAATGCCTGCCAATTCACATCCATTCAGCTCCTCTCAGTTCCCATTAGGCCCGCACCAGCGAGTAGAAGATAATTATCGATGTTTACACATTTCCTACTCAGCTCTTTATCGATTTCGGTAAGTTGTTCTGGTTGAGAAAGGATCGAACAGATGTGCGGCTGCAATTGGAAAGGTGGCAACGAGATTAGGGGCCAACTTGGGTCAGGCTGTCGAGTAGATGAGGAACACGAGCCAAGCGATTACCTGTTCTCAGGAGACACGTAACACTAACAGGCACCAAGGTTTATTCCTAAAGTTCTAAGGTGTATATAGATTGTAACTTGAATCCTTTTATTATAAATACATACTATTAATATTTAAAATCATAAATCAAATGATTAACCTGAAATCCTAACACAAGACTGAAAAGACAGGGAACTGCACGTCTATTTCGGCTATTACAGCACTTACTAGACAAACGGTCTAAACTCCCAACACAATAAAAAGACTGATCTACATGACTGTAATAAGGCCAATCTAGACATATGGAGTTGAGCTTTGGGGTTCCACTAAACCTTCGAATTTCTCTCGTATTCAATTCTTACAATCCAAAATCCTCAATGCTCCTTACTTTGTCACAAATAAAATCATACATAAAGACCTTAATATTCCTATGTAACCGATCTAGCCCGAACCAGAGATCATTATAAATTCTCTAACCACTCAAACCCCCTAGTATCTAATCTTGCATCCTCTTCCATTCCTGATAATCCTCCTAGGCGCCTGAAAAGAGGATGGCCCCGAGACCAGCTAATGTAAAATGTCATTAAAGTGCTACCAATGGGTAGTTTCTCTACACGCCTGTAACACTCCAATTTAACTTAGATCAGATTTACTAAATGTATTATAATGTACAGTTGTAAATAGCAATAAATAAATATTTAAAAAAAAATATCATAAATGAAATTATTATTCAACCCTTTCCAATCCTCACCGGTCCGACCGTACACCTAAGAATGGTGATATATAGTACGAGTAAGTAATTAAAATGAAATAAGGTTTATATGTATTTCAGATAAAAGATTAAAAAATATATATTTCTTGTAATTCTCTACGTAAACTCCGTCTAATACCTGGTAAGTCTCGTGTTGATAGTCCTTGAATTTGAGGGTTTTGAAAGTGTTTTTGAGGGTGTATTGTAAGTGTGTCCTGAAATCCTTTATATAATAATTTAACGGTTGTTTGTATGTACATAATCAGTTCGTAAGTCTTTGTGTAAGGTCTTGTTGCTCTTGTAGGGAGAGCGCTACTGATCAGTCTTAGTAATTTTGATTATTACTGTTGCAGTTTTAGTAAGTTAGTTTTTTTTTTTTTGGCATACCAATAAATTTGTGCATCAATTGGTCTGAGAATACTTACCTTCTCATAAGTACTAAATCTTTAGTTTTTCCGAAAGTGGTAATTTTGATCGTTTATTTAAAAGATAAAAAATTTAATTTAATTTGGAAGTTTAGACTTTCTATGTTATTTTAATGTGGGAAGTCCATGTAAGTCCTTTGTCCATTTTTTTTATTATATAAAATTATTCAATAATCATGACATAATAAAGAGTTACGGAAGGTAAGGTCTTTTGTGAAAGACTAAAATCTTACATTATTAATTATTAAAAATAAAACAAATTTTGATAATAACGGTATAAGGTTATACGAAGATAGCATACAAAGAAGGCACGGCTATTTTTGAAATTTTTGGAAAAAAATTTATGTCCATTAATCCCACCTCGAGAAACCTTAATATAATAATTAAAACTATTTTAATGTCCGACGTTTCGCCCCACTTTGCAGAGCTTCATCAGGGCTAAAAAGATACAAAAATTAAAAGAAAATTGAGAATATTACAACAATAAGATACAATAAGGTAATTTAAGCTAGGATAAATATTATGTAAAAATAAAGTGATTAGAAATTACATATAAATAAAAGGAAGGAAGATATAAAATAGTATCAATATAAAATAAACCATGATAAGAATAAAAAATTAGTAACAAATTGTTGTTACTAATTTGTAAAGTTAGTTGTTACTAATTTTTATTCTAATCATTGTTTATTTTATACTGATACTATTTTATGTCTTCCTTCCTTTTATTTATATGTAATTTCTTATCACTTTATTTTTACATAATATTTATCCTACCTTAAATTACCTTATTGTATCTTATCGCTGTAATATTCTCAGTTTTTTGGGTTTATAAAACTAACATCTAAAACCAAATTCTCCCCGCAAAGTGGGGCGAAACGTCGGACATTAAAATAGTTTTAAACTATTTGTTCCTTTTTTTGACCGCATCCCTGACCATCTACTTATATTTAATATACTAATGTTTATACTAAAATAAAATTATTTGTTTTATAATTTTAGGCTTCTCTGGCTTTTGGATTTTTTTTTCAAAAATCACAAAAATAGCAATAACACGAGCCCACTAATCTCCGCATGATTTGGGGTCATATGTGGATGTTTTGTGATGCGCGCACAGCACCAGTTTGACGGTATAGTGTTGTTCAAGACCATTCATTTCTCATTCATGATATTTAACTCTTTCCTAAGCTTTCAGGGTAAATGTTAGACTCGTATAATGGCTTTGTGACTAAAATGTCCTTCATAGAAATAGAGCATAGATTTTATGATTGCCTTCATTTTTAGCATTAACAAGCAAATTATTGGTTGCATGTACCTGGCGTTGTTTTAGTTAGCAGTGCAATTTAGTATTTGATCTAGGTTTAATAAAACTTCGTTTTTCAAGGTTCCTCTAGGTGGGAACAACGAATATAATAATAAGGTATTTTGCTGTATAAGAATAAGAAAGGTCAGGACAAATACAATAAAATAGGTTTTACTTATTTGTGTTAACTATATCCACTAACAGCACCCTTGAACATATTTTCCTCAAATTGAATAGCTCAATAACAAACACATTATTACTTACTATTATATATATTTTTTCCTTGTATTATCAACACACATATCCAATTATGATTCTTTCTCTGTATCATAATTAGTAAAAATTATAGAAAAAATATATAGACATAAAACTCTTATATAGTAATGCACAATTATTTTTCATAAAAATGTAAAATAAAATACCTAACATACATGCATATAAAATAATAAATATAGAAATGATAATTATAAAAAGTTATGAATATTTTAAAAAAAGGTGCAATAAATATAAAAGTAATAAATAAGTATAGTGTTATAAAAATAATAATGGTTGTTAAAACAATGTTTTATTATTTAATATTCATGTTTATATACAATATGAAAGAATTATTTTTTTATTTATACTATAATTATATAGTAATTGTCATACTTGTTTTAATATTTTCATAACAAGGGTAGAAACACAATAAAATAGTTTTATTTATTTATTGAAATTTACAACAGTATAAAAAAAAAAATACAATAAGTAAATGTGATAAATGTTAAGAACACATGATAATCATGGGAACGAACCACTCAATGGAGGTACTTCAATCGTTTCTTCAAATTAGAACGTCGATCTCGTGACCATCTTCTTTTTAGACGTCTCAGAGAATTCTTAGGGAAGAACTAATGGGTTTGGATATGTAAGGATTTTGAAATGAAAAGAATTATGTCCATTTTGGGCCAAATCTGCAACGTATGGGATGTTGAGGTCTTTATGAATGAATTTATTTGTGACGTAATAACTGTGCATCAAACATTTTACGAAGGATTTTGGATTGTAAGGATTGGATGCGGGAAGGATTTGATGGTTTATTAGAGCCCCAAAGCTCAATACCGTATGTATTGGATTG
>NW_027115391.1:47673-52865 GCF_000696795.3 Halyomorpha halys | reverse complement strand
CCCTCCCATCTTCTCCTCTTATATATCTACGTTTAACTATCTTCACCTCATTAAGTTACAGTAAATGCGGTAATTTTCAATTCAATGCAAATTAAGCTGTTAAGTGAAAGCTGAAATATTTTATAAAATATAAACCTATGAAAGTTCATAATTACGTTTCATAGATTAAATCTGAATCAATTCTCGAAAATGTCAGAGAAATAGCAGTACATAATTGTAAATAATGCCTCAACAAAATATTTCAAGAGAAGCTGAAAATTTTCTAGGTCAAATTCCTTCTCGTGCCAGGTTTTGGGTTTTAGGTCAGATTCATTGATTTTAGGCTGACAAACGTGTGCAATTAGTTCGACGGGAACCTGTAGTTAGGTCGCGCGATTCTACAGGCCCAAATTGCATTAATTCCAACACATTCGTAGCACCTTGCACAACCTAGTGAAAGCTTCCACCCCTCCAAGGACCTTGAAACACGCAACAAAAGGACAAATTAAAGGACCAATAAAAGTTATCTACCTGAGGCACAATCGAAATTAAAGGACGAATATGACACAGCTCTAAGTTGGAAGCTCATTAACACTAGTTTATGAAATAATTAAAAGTTATTAAATCGTTAAATTTATAATTTTTAATTTTTTAAACAATTATAAAATATGATAATGAGAACTGAATTGTACTATAGTGCTCCATTAAACCATTAAATTCCTCCCGTATCTAATACTTACAATCCAAAATCCTCCGTAAAATCATTGATGTTCCTTATTACGTCACAAAAAACTCCATAAAGAACTCAACATTACATTCGTAGCACACTTATCAAATTATACCAGACTCTGGTATGCTCGAAGATAGACTATGAATGTTTCATTTACGGCTCTGCCAGACAACGAATCCTTGCCAGACTAGATGCAATTCATCATAATGGGATGCGTATCGAAACCGGCGCTTTTCGAACTAGCCCCATTCTTAGTCTGTGTTCTGAAGCTGGACTACCTCCTCTTTTATTCAGAAGAAAAAAACTTGCGATAAACTATATTTCAAAATTATACCCTCAAAACGATCACCCTATGCATAAATACATCTTCAAACCTAAATATTCAATTTTTTTTTTTTTTAAATAAAATAAATTCAAAACTCTCGTTGGCAGAAAGAACACATACTGCTATTAAGTTCTTTAAAGAAATACCTGTGTACATCCCGGAAGTCATCAATCCTCCATGGATACACAGGCTACCAAATACAATGCTCCAATTATCCCGATTTCTCAAAGGTAGTACGTCACCTACTGAGTATAGAACTAGGTTCTCACGTCTTTGTCAAAATATTCCTGACCTTTTTTTTATATATACTGATGGATCAAAATCTGACGAATCTACAGCATCCTCTTTCATCACAAATAACTCATACACATAAAATAAAACTACATAAATTATGCAGTGTATATACAGCTGAATTACATGCAATAGCCTCAGCACTCCACTTCTCCATGACAGTGACGAATACTAACATAGTTATCATTACCGACTCTTTAAGTTCACTAAAAGCCATGAAGATCATTTACCCGAAACACCCGGCAATCATAAAAGTTCACAATTATACCTACATGCTTGAAAACTTGGGAAAAACTGTTTTCTTTATATGGGTGCCGGGTCACGTGGGGATCACTGGAAATGAACTGGTGGACATTCTAGCTAAACAAGCACTTGCTCTTCCAGGCCAGGGAGCGGCCATTCTGACACCACAAGAAATAAGTCTTCCGATGAAAAATGAGATATCATCTAGTTGGCAAGCCATGTGGAATGAAAGCCCGCCAAGCAAATTAAAAACTATTAAAAAAAAACATTAAACCATGGACCACATCATCGTAGGGATGAGGTGGCAATAGCCAGATTAAGCGTAGGTCATACAAGTTTAACTCATACATATCAGTAAGCAACCACCAGAAAATCTGTTATACGTAATAAAAAATTCCAAGGAAAGTAATTATTTAAATTTTTTTTCGTAATTATTTAAAGAGAAAAATAAAATGAAATAGAATTATAAATTTAAATGAAATTGAATTAATTCTTAACTCTCATCATTAACAATCACTGATAATTCTCTGAGGCGTTTGAAATGAAGATGGCCATGGGATCTTCTAATTTGAAGAAACGATTGAAGTACCACCATTTGGTGGTTCCTTCCCAAATACATGTACTTATTGTACTTTTGTAAATTTCAATAAATACATTTAAAAAAATAATTAATGGAGCAACAAGGTATCTCCATATTACAAAATGTTTGTAAATTAAGAAATAATTCCCAAATTCAATTTTCAGATTTCTTTTTTTTACCATGACTCGCCTATATGATATATAAGGAATAAATCATAGGAGGAAATATAGCGATCATGAAAAATTTCCAATCGGGTTTTTGACCAAAATATTCGGTTTAACAGCTCATTAGCTCAAAAAGCCAAGCCTCGAAAATGGTGAGTGTGATGTAAACAGCTTAGCTCGGAGATAATAGTCGTACAAAACTGAAGTTACAAATTTAAGACGTGGGTCCATCCAGCCTCTTGAATTGTGTACTCTTAATTAGGTAAAAATCTGGCAGTCGAGCATAATTTTAACCGAATCACCTCCTTGAACAACCATCGGGTACTAACAGCACTTCCCTCCAAAGTACTGAACCCTTGACCCTTCATGGGTTGTAGTAGTACAGATTTTAAAGCAAATAAGGATGGTACCAAAACTATTTTTATGTGCATCACAAGGTTTTTTCTGGGACTCATTGACCATGTCTTTATCTTTTACCCGCAACAATGACAACACGCTCACAATTTATTGCTCCCTCCAAGCACCTTCAAAGTTGATCTCTATGACTAAGGTGTGACACCACTGCAGCTATATATCACTGCAAACGACTGCAGTTTTGCAACAGGTTTCAGCAGCTTGCAGTTATAGCCATAATGTTTTATTGATACCGAGAATACTCAGTTTTCTTTCCTTAAGTCTTTTTTCTTTTTTTTGCACTGCTTATTCGTTGTGGATTAAAGAAGTTTTTAAGAACTGAATTTGCATTTGGTAATGTTATTTTTTAATCAATTACAATAAAAAATATCCATATAGTCTCAACATGTTTATTTTCATATAACTCTACTTTTTTTTTTGGCTATTCCGACCGTTCTCAAGAATATTTCAATTACAATCAAATAAAAAATTATTTTTAAAAACATTCTGAATTATAAATTATCCTACCTTATTTATAATATATAACAGCTACAATGTTATTAAAAAGTTGCAGTCTAGTCTACCTTTGTTAAAATATATCTTAGTCTATCAACCTATAAAACATAATTAGAGAAACACTATGTACCAATCAATTAACTTTCATCATATTGTTTCAAATCACCTATTTTTATTTACTATATTATTTATTCTAATTGTATTTAATTAATACAATCTTTTATAACTTTATTAATCACTTTACCAACAATACATTTTATAACGTACTGGTACTGGTATTTGATGGTGGGAACAAGTCCGGGAAGTGGGCCTAGTGGTCCTTTTTGCCAACCCCTGCCGACTTCTTAAGTTCCCGCCGCATACTAACCAAGGTGGGAGTGTGAAGATTCATTCTTAGGGACCGCCGGAAAATGAATGTTAACGGCCCCAGGTGGGAATTAAACCCACAACGTTCCGAACCGAGTGCACTGGGACCAGCGCCCTAAGCCACATGGCCGTCACGTTCCTAAATTGATAACCTATATATTTTATAACCTACCTCACATACTAGGTTTCATCAGAAGATTTGCTGTCACAAATATAGCATCAAATAGTTGAAGAAAAAAATATATATATAATAATAAAACAAATGAAAGTAAAAATAAATAATAAATTAATTGTATGTAATGTTTTACGCCAATAAACAATAACAAACCAACTTTGCCATTTTCTCAATATAATTCCAATTTTATTTTAGTTTATTTATTTATTAATTTTAGTATTAAAAAACCTACCAAATATAACTATATATTATTTATCTTGCTTATAAACATTTTGATCACAAAGAAATTTCAGCATTATGCTGGTTCAAGTTTTTTGGTTCTGATTTGAAATTTACTGTATAATTAATATTTTCTGATATAGCTTCTAGCATTTTTCTTTTTGAGGTCTTATTTTCTTTATGTAAAACGATTGTATTCTCAAAATGAAAACTGTTTATGCATGGAGGTGGCACCGGGAGTAGCGTGGCAATGCGCTTTTCTGCCAATTTTGAGGTTACGAGTTCAAGCCCGGCCCCATCCGGGATTTTTACAAGCATAAAATTATACAAAATTCACTCATAGCCTCCCCTAATAATAATCAATTGCATCAATGTAGTTTTCTTTGGGTCTGTATCCTTATTTTTATATATAATTTTTTTATATAATTCCTATGCTAATATATCCTTTCCCCCAATAATTGTTTAGTTTCTCCTATTATTTATTTATTAATTAATTTATTTCCCTCCTATTTCGTCTCTATGGTTAACATGTGAGTGATGTTAAATCCCTTAACAAATATTCCATCGTTTTGAAAATATATAATTACTTTAACCAATAATCTTCATTCTCCTTTATGTCTAGGGACAATGTACGCAATATCGCCTTCATTGTCCTACTGTCTTCTAGAAACTAGTACTCTCTAGATTGGAGTCGGCTGGAGACAGAAATGCTTGATTAACAGCTGGAATGAAAATAACAGGATATCCACGTTACCTTTGAACGAAAGTTTCCCTTACAATATATTCCATATATAGGTAAGTGAAAGTAAAAAAAAGTAAATGGCTTAATGCATCACCACATATTACTTAAAATATTATCCATGATGGTTTAATAACTATAAGTGTAATATAAGTACTTCTGTAGCGTAACCTTACAGAATATATATATATATACTGTAAGGTTAGAATAAGAGTAATGCGTGACCCACCACCCTTGTCACAATCCATCACTACTCTGCCTCATCTCTGGCAGTCTGACGTAGATTAAGCCTCATATTATATTTGAAATAACTACTAATGTTTTTACTAATTAAAATAATGGCTTAACCTATAATATTTTTTACATATCCTTCTATAGTGAGATAAAATTATTTCTATGTTTAAAGCTAAAAGACATAATTTTTTAGACAAATTAGTCATTTACATAAAGAAAAGTAATCAATTATAAATAT
>NW_027115391.1:36349-47623 GCF_000696795.3 Halyomorpha halys | reverse complement strand
AATTTACAACTATAAAAAAAAAATTCATTAAGTAAATTTTATGGAACCACCCGATGGTATTTCAATATTTTTTTTTTATTTATTGAAATTTATAACTGCACATAAATACATCAAGTAAATTTGAGGAAATCATAATGGTATGATACAAGCATGTAGAGAAACTATCTAATGGTAGCACTCTAAAAACATTTTTACAATATAAGGTCTCGAGGCCATCTTCTTTTCAGACTCCTCGAAGGATTGTCCGGAACATAAGAGGAAACAAGATTATAAACAAATGCGTTTGAGTGGTTAGGGAGTTTGTAATGGAAGGACTGATATCTGGTTCGGGCAAGATCGGTTACAAATGGAACATTAAGGTCTTTGTGAATGATTTTATTTGTGACAAAGTAAGGAGCATTTAGGATTTTACGAAGGATTTTGGATTGTAAGGATTGGATACGAGAGGAATTCGAAGGTTTAGTGGAGCCCCAGTGCTCAACCCCGTATGTCCAGATAGGCCTTATAATTGTCATGTAAATCTGTCTTTTGGAATGAATTGGAAGTTTGGACCGTTTGTCTAGTAAGTGCTGTAATAGTCAAAATCGACGTGCAGTTTCCTGTATTTTTTAGTCTTGTGTGAGGATTTCAGGTTAATTTCAATAATTAATTTAAATTAGAATGGTCTCTAGCCATCTTATTTTCAGACTCTTCCGGGGATTATCAGGAATTGTTAAAGATGAGAGATTAAGCAGTAATGGGTTAGGATGGGTAGGGAATTTGAAATGATAGGACGCCTATCTATTTCGGCCCAAATCTACAACGAAAGGGATGTTAAGGTCTTTGTGGATGAGTTTATTTGTGCCATAATAAGGAGCAACGAGAACTTGCAGAGGATTTTGGTGCATTTCATGACAATGAAAGTGAATTTTCAGAAATAAAAAATATGAAAACGTGAATCTTAGGTTAAAAGGTTATTTTTCTTTTTTTATTACAAAGAAAATCGTAAGTTTTACTACAGTACTATCAACTATATAACATATATCTTTTGCTACATCTCTGCTATAAATAGTGTTGTAATAGATTAAAAAATTTCAAAACAAACACTGAAACATTATTGGTCCTAAACAGCAATTTTGGGTTTCAAAATTAAGGAACCGCTTAGTTATAATATAGATAACTATAGGCTACAACTGCCAATTTAACGTTTTTGTAAAAACCAGCTCTACATTCTCTTGTAAACATGAATATTCAAATTATGTTCTTATTTCTTTTACAACCAAAAATTTAAATAATTTTATTTTTGTATTTAATATCTGATAAAATATCTTGCTTGTATCATTTTGTAATCATTAGATGATAATGCCGCATAGTTTAGTTTTTGTTTATGTGTATAAGAAGATTAATGTAAATATGATCTGAATCTTGTACAGTAGTAGATGCACACTAAAACAGTTTTAGTAAAAGTTGAGAAGTACTTATACCGCATCATGGAAGACTTTTCTATTGTATAATGGCGGGGGGGGCACCCGGTAGTTAATATAATAATAGATATGATAATAATTATGTACATTATGAGGTTTAAAGTACATGAATATGGGACAGTGGTCCCGAAACGTTGTACTTTAATATGATAATTTAATATAAATTACATTCAATTGGAAGTTTATTAACCTCAATAAAATTTTACGAATAAAATATTATATTTCCCTTATATTTTGTTAGTATTATTTTGATTATTTTTAGTGTTTAATAGTTTATTTGTTTCCGTTTCAAGGTAGGATGTTTTTCTCTTGTACACTATTGCTTCTAAACGTATAATATTTACGTGTATAAATTTTTTCCAACCCAATTTGCATAGGGGCTTTGTCCAAGGACAAATAAATAATAAGAACCATGAAAAATTACCAAAGCTGAACGTTTCTCATAACGTCTTAAAATGCTCCTAGAGTTGCATTTATTATCATTGCCTCTGACCTACTTTCTAAATGTTCAATAATTGTTACCGTCTGGTTGCATCGGCCTATAAACTTGGAAGATACGAATAAATTTGCAAAGAGGTATCTGAGGCAGAGGTTAGCCCTATAAATTGGCAGAATAGTAGTTGTACCAGTATTTATTGCCATCTTAATGGCAGTTTGGGTAAAGAGATTTACCTCTTGCCTCTCTTTCCAACTGGAACTACCCATAAATGGTAAAGTGGTTGACTGGCTAGAACTGCCGTTTTTGATAATTATCTTATAATAGCCCTTTCGGATTTCTCTTAAACTAGAATATCTTAGACGCAAGGATCTGTTTTATTTATTTATTTTTTTTAATATAGAAAAACAACTTGTGAAACTACATCAAAAATTCCTTAGGCTTGCGAAGTGGGTGAGTTGGCTCAGGGATCTGGGAGATGAATATCAATCATAATATTTCAACATACTTAATCTAATAAAAATCCATATTTCTTTTTCGTACTTTATGCTCTGCCAAACCGTTCTTCCAATTGTCATGGGGCTTTATGCTGAATGATCAGGATTTTCCATTGAAGATTACAGGCTCACCCGATTTTTCCAGTAAAAAAGTTATTAATAAAAGTAACCATTTAATTTTACAATTAATTTTAATAATAAAATAAATAAAAATTTTGACCAAATTGCAATTTGAAATAAATTAATCATAAGCCTGAGTGTACGGAAGGTTAAAGATAGTAGGTTTATATTATAGTTGATGGTATTAAGTTGATCTAAAATTAAAAATTAATGAAATTGTGACAAAATAGGTAACTAGACATAAGCTTTGGCAAGATTATTAATAATTAAAAAATGATTCTCTATTAATTTATTGTTTCATTGGGTAATTAATTACATAATGACCTAGGTGGGCCGCCCATAGCTTAGTGGTTAAGACACAGTCTTACCAATTTGATGTCTATTGGCAGGCAGTGCCGGTTCGAATCCGGCCTGGGACGTTACTTTTTTCATTAAGTGGCGGTCCCACAAAATGAAAAACTTTGACCCCCAAACATGGTTAGGCAGTATAGGACTCCAATGGGAGTCTTGGCCGAAAAAAAATGACCTAGGCAGAATAACCTACAAAACATGTTTAAATAATTGGATGTGAGGTGTAAATTTATATTTAAAGGCATGTTAAAATATAAGTAATAATGTTGTTCTTAAGAGTTTTATTTTACAAATTAATGTATAATATAAGCTGTTAATTGTTAGATTGTCCTTGAGGATGGCCGAATTGGCCGAAACGTTGGAATGTTGATATAATAAAGAGTGTTGAAACTTAACATGGATACCAATTGATTTATTTATAAAACAAAAAAGTAAACAAAAATACAAAGAAAAATGTTTTAGCGCGTAGATCAAAAAGTAAAAAAAATATTCTTGATTACTATAAGGCAATCGATTTGTCTTTTTCTGGAAAATCAAAAAATATTACTCATTATTTTAAATGATTTCTTATTTACTAAAAATTTAATAATACAATGAGGATTTCAGTAAAGTAGGTCAACAAAACTTTTTTAAGAAAAAGTAGATCACATTCGTTTTTAGTGTCGTCTGAAACCATCAAATACCATTTTCAAAGAAATTAAAAATTAGAAAATTTTTACCTTGATTTGTTGAAAGATTTTTTTTTTTTATTGTTTATATTATCGTTAAAAAAACAGTACTATTCACTTCATCTTTATATTAATTTATATTAAATTTTCAATTGTGTTCAATTAATGTATATGGGTACATTCTTAAATATAGCAATAGCAAAGCATTGCCGGGTCTGCTAGTAGTAATATAAAATATTTAATCAAAAACTATTCTTGTAAAAATATCAGTTAAAAAATATATATAAAAATAAAAATATAAGTCAAATAAATAAAAAAGTTTTTAATTCTTAATTTTACATTGACATTAAAAATAAATATTGTAGAGATATTTTACATACCTTATTGAATAAAATCAAAAAGTGTTCATTATTACTTTTTTTTAATTTTTAAATAATACTTTTTATTTATTGATAGATATTAATTACAATGTGCCACACAGTTGTGGGCAATAGATAATAGTGATAAATGATCAAATTCATCCTAAAATAAAATGAAATAAGAATAAAATAAATGAATGAATGAAAAAAAAAATCACCCTTAAAATATATGCAAACAGAAGAATAAACAAAATGAACATAATCAAACTATATGTTTGAAAAAAAAAAATATAATCTCTAATCACATTTACATTCTTATATACAATGTTTACACAATCGACATGGGGATCCCTGAGCCCACTCTATCGCCCATGTGTGAGGGGTAGAGCAGAGCTCAAGAGATCCCAGCGCATCCCTCTCGCCGCATCACTGATTCATTATTACTAAGAACAGAACAGAGAGGAATTGGAAATTAAACAATTACGTGTTGAATATTATGTAAAAATGTTTATTAATTTTAATAATGTGAAGAAAAGATTGTTATTTTAATGTTATAAGAAAATGTTCATATTTTTAAGTAAAAAAAAATTATTTGAAAAATCTGAATTAAAAATTATTTAATATTTATAAATAATTCTTTTGGTATAGATGATTATCAGCCCTGTTAGTTTTGGAGACCTCCGGAATCCACCCAACCTCATAAAGTGGGCACCCATAATTAGGTAACAATGTGGTGGTCGAGCATGATTCTGAAAATAATCACCTTCTTGCACAACCGTTGATCTTATAACAGTACTTCCCCACAAAGTACTGCGTCCATAGCCTTTCATGTGTTGTAATGGTACGGATTTAATTTAATTTTTTAATAATTTGAAACTGTTACAACATAACCATAGTGATATTGATAAAATTAAATTAAATTTTTTGATGAAGGATGTTTTATTTTCACCTCATAAATTAAATGGGTCTCAAAGGAAAGATTTGGAAAAAGTGAAAATGAACAGTCGTTTGAAACATCATATTCTAGATGGAGCAAGATGGCGTCTATTTCTCTCTTTGATATTAAATAATAAACAGAAATGAAATTTTCCATTTACCATTTAAGACTAGTATTTCGTAGGCCTTTATGATAGGGATCGCCATTCAACAGGTTGTTGGACGAAATTATATCTTTGAAGATAATATCAATTCGGCATTTCAAAATGAGCTGACTCATTTGAATTATCTTCGTAGCACACACCTTCAATTTGCTCTTAATGTTGAAAGTCATCTCCATTAGTGATGTGAAAGAAAGCCACTATGTCATCGAAACGAAATTGGCTTTCTGAAATAATTTTCTCTGTATACATTGAAAAGTTTCATAAAAATATTTTTATTTTTCATAGAGTGAAAACAGATATATGATATATGACTAGATGATTTGAGTATGAAAGATGAACGGACGTTGATGATGTTCCCATCAGCTCTGAAGTATTTACCGATGATTAAATTTTTGTAATGGATTAGTACTAAAGTCAATTCAATGATTAATTCATATTTTAAAAATTTTACATTATTATTTATTAGTTTCAAGTACAGTGTAAACATATTGAATATATCAAGATTAATATGCACCATTAGGAGACGGAGAGGAGAGAAACAGTGTTGGATAGTACTCATAGAAATTACACGTTTAAAGATCACAAGTACCATAGAATTGTTTTTTTTTAATTTCAAGTTTATATACAACTCTATTAAATATATACAACAAGTAACTGTGCTGTGAGTTATATTACAATGGAATGATACAGGCATGTAGATAATCTACTCATTGGTAGAACTTAGTATAAATTATAAAACCTTTTTATCCATTATATATGATTTTTGATAAACAAAAATAACTAAATAAATTACTTTTTTATTTGTGTAGGGGCTACAGCCTGGATGTCCTAAGGACGCCCTTGCACAATGCCCAGATAACACTGGTGTAACATATGTGTATTTTGGGCCTGAAATACTATTGTATCTAAAAAAATACATACCTATAAATAATTGGAAAATAAACAAAAACTCTTGACGTAAACAATTTTAATTGGACTCATATTTTAACAAATTTACTCTACTTTAAATTATGTTCTATTAGGGTTTCTATTGATATAGGTAGCTTTAAAGAGATAGAACTTATAATAAAGTTTTTTATTTTTATTTTTAAAACAATTGCAATTTTTATTACTTTTGTTGGTCAGACATATCCATCTAGATTATTAATTATAAGTAGTTTTCTTTAATGTAATCAAAACTTAGGGTGAAATAGCTGCATTTTTATCCTTCGAGCTCTTGGGCTAGTATATCAAAAAATATCTTAGCCTGAGGAACACCTGCATCTCGTATTCCAGAATTTAGCCCCATTCTCAAGTGGTTGGAACAATAAGAATTAAAGATAACGTTTTTGACTTTGACTAAACTTACCGACTGTCCTACAGTATCTTCTTACCCCAGTCGTACAGGACAAACGACCAACTTGGAATCCAAACACAAGACTGAAAAGATATTAAACTGCAAGTCGTTTCCGACTATTACAGCATTTCTAGCCAATCCATTACAAAATACTGATCTACGTGATAATAATAAGAGGTACTGGACATACATTGGAGTTTTGGGCCTCTAATAAATATTCGAATTCTTCTCGTATCCAATCCTTACAATTCTTTGTAAAATGATGCTCCTTACTTTGTAAGAAATATAAACATCCATAAAGACCTTAATATTCCATACGTAACCGATCTAGACCAAAACAAATATCCATCGTTCCATAAACCTATCCACCCGAACCTAATAGTTTCTAACCTTGTTTCTTCCTCCATTGCTGACAATCCTCCTAGGCGCCTGACAAAAAGATGGCCTCGAGAGCTCCTAATGTAAAAATATTATTAGAGTGCTACTAATGGGTAGTTTCTCTTCATGCTTATATTGGTTCATTATGATCGTACATACATTTACTAGATGTATTCTTATATAAACACAACAGCAATAAATCAATTAGACACTTTAGTTGACACCATAATTATCTCTTTATTGTCTTTAGGCACTAGGTTTTAGTAGAACGTTTGTTCTATCAGCGTGGAACATTTGATTACCTCATTATTGTCTTTATTGTTATTTTTTCTACTTGACTTTCGGTTCATGCACTGCCCTGTTATGAACTACGAACAATGACTAAAGTTCATTTTTGATCCTAGGAAGTTACATTTATACAAGAACCACTGGCTCATAGTTGGAACAATCGAAACAGATTGTTACGACTGTATAACAGGTCCAACCGAAGCCGTCACATCAGAAATTCGGTACCAAGTTTCCCAACCCCACATTAGGGAGTTTCCCAAGTTGGGCAATGCCAGGGGTACTGATTAGGAGAGGTAGCTCTGGTTGTTCTTAACCAACTCACGACCTTAGAGGAGATTGCCTAAATTGGGATTGTCTTGTTTGTACCTGTAGAAAACAGTACCGAAAAGAAAATTACTCGACCTTCGTCGAGAGCGGTGGAATAACAACATGTTGTACCTTATTATGTACAGTATCGATCCTGGGGGCTGTTTCTTCGCTATACTTTACTCTCCTCCAATAATGAAAGGTGTACGCTTAATTTCGTTAACTAGATTACTTCTTACTTTCACTCACCTACACATATGGAATAATAAAAAGGGAAAATATTGCGTTCGTGAAAAATCATGAATTCGAGATTTCGAAGGAAATATACGTTTTGAGGTCCACTGATTCGAAATAACTTTTCTGTGTGCATATCTGTGAACAGCTTTGTCGTATGAACGACAGAATAGTCGTATGGAACTGAAGTTACATATTTGGGGCAGGTATATGCCTAAAATATTACATGAATATAAAATATTATCAATACAATTTTTTTTTCTTTTCATTTCTAGCATGAATATAAAGCTTCTTTACCTTAGGTTCTAAGAGAGCAAAATCCTTTCTATAAGGTGATTTAAAACTATTTTATGTTTTATATTTCATGAATTTTGTATGGGACTATAGCAATTCAAATGGAGGCAGAGATATCAGGGAGGGGGTAGAAAGCTCATTTAGTGCGGCTGTTCTCAGGATATTAACGCTGCAGCCACTGAGTACATTCGCTGCCAACACGTGGGCAAACATGTCAAGCTAAAGCGAGGCTTCACTGTTTTGGTCTATATTTCACTTAAATAATCGGCATGAAAATACTAGTATAAGAGCAGGGGAGAAAAATAGTCAGTTATTTCACTCCAATTTTTGATTACTTTAATGAAAACTATGTACAATTACTAGTCAAAATTGATGTGTCTGCCAAGTATAGTTAGGGAAAATATAAAATAGTGGCTGTTTCAAAAGTTTAATGAAAAAATAATTTTTCATTCGGTCCTCTATATCTTTAAACTACTAATAAAACTAGAAAACCTATGTGATCATCATTTGGAGTGAAGTAAATTTGCTAAAATATGAGCCATAGTAGATCTATTTATGTTCAAAAGTTCCCGCAATACAGCTTTTTAAAAAACAGCATAACATAAAAATAATCTAATATAATAAAATCTAATAAAAATAATATAAAAATAAACTGAAAAATCAGTATTTAGTGAATTTATTTTGAGAAATCTTTATCTTAGGAACCATTAGAGGTTCAAATATTTGCCAGCATTCCAATTAAAGCTAGTTAAATATACTACAAAGTAGTTTATCTTCGTAGTAGTATTATTTTTTTGGGAGACAAAACTCTGGACAGATTATACTACAACGTAATGTTTGTAATAATATATTTCTATTTGTTAACAGAAGATTTTGATGATTGATATAATGTATATATTTCTTACATTTTGCCATGTCAGCTTTGATCAGCCGTATCTCAAACACTGTTGTGTCCTATACAGCTTATTTTTAAAAAAATGTTTTGCGTAAGTAGTCTTCCTTCTTTCCTTCCGTTCCTAGCCAGGGAACCACTTACTGAAGTCTGTACACGCATGATCAAGTTGAATTAAAAAAAAAATATTTCTCTATAATCTCCCCCCCCCCTACTCAAAAAAAAAAAGAAATGGCTCTCATCTCTCTCTTCTGCTTCACCTCTCAGTGATTGCTTGAAAACTGGTTTTTACTTTTGGCCACAAGGAGCGCTAATGATGCTTATATTACGGTGGGCCATCTTTCGTTTTTTAAACGGGACACCTGGTTTCCTGTTGTATTCCAATTTATGAGTTTTTATACTATGTGAAATTTGTCTGATACGAGTTGTTCACACTTGACTGATTCATCGTAATTGTTTCATTTTCCTTATTCAATTATCTTTCAATCTTATGCTAATTGTTAAGAGCATAACATCGCAAGGATTTTGAGAACCAAACATTCAAATTGTAAAAGATGTTATTCTTTAATTAAATCGTACTGAGCAAAGGAGATGTGGTCAAGGGTGCAGAGTTTCCAAGGGCGCAATACTAATTAGCACAGGTCTTTCTAAAGACCCATAGAGAATTATGTTCTAGAATGAACAGACCCAAATCCCACTGACTCAGCCGCTCGCCCAAACCACTTTCGCCTTTACTTTAATCATATTCATCTTTGTTATTATCGATAGTATCGAGTTGCCCACGCTGGGGCATTGCGTAAGGATCGGATTGCGAGCGGAGCGACTCATTCGGGATTGTACGTTCTAATTCGGCCTTTATGCCATACATTAGGGGCAACAGGCTGAATTTAGAGATTAGTAGATGGGAGAATGTCATTTCCTAGTGGATTCTCTTGCAATTTCATCACGCGAAAGCTGAGTATTGATGCCTCCGCGAATATCCTAAAGATCTTGAATTACGTCGTAAGAAATGGCAGGTGCAATGCAACAGGTAGAGAGAAACAAATATCTGACACAATCACCTTTCTCATCAGTAGCTTTCATGAAGCTCTCTGTTTTATTTGTCATAAAGGCATGAAATAAAATATGCAATATAACATTCATTTTAATTCACCAAAGTAATCTAGAAAGAAAAATTATAATATTGGAAGAAGTTAGTTGACCCTATAAAGTAAATTGTTGAAAGATAGTCCGGGTGGCGGTTAATAGAGGTTTCAAAGCAGTCAAAGAAAAATTAGAACTGTCAGATACAATCTGACAGCTCTGACGAACTCCTGCAAAGAGGGGCGAAACGTTGCTTAGCAATAAATGGTTTTATTTACTATTTTGATACCTTTATTGACCGCTACCAGGACTATCTTCCAACGAAAGCTATAATAAAGAAATAATAAAATAAAAAATAAATATTGTATATATGTATATATAGTTGACCGTAAAAATTGATATATAGGAAGATTTATTTTCCATTTTAACAACTATTTTATTTTCCAACGTTTCGCCCCACTTTGCAGGGCTTCATCAGGGCTAAAAAGATACAAAATGAAACTATGTTAAGATACAATGATAGAATTAAAAATAAAAAGGTACAATGAAAAGTATAAAAAACAAGTAACAAAGGCAATAGCAATAGTTTCATACCAAAATACGTAAAATATAAAGCTAAAAAAGTAAATGAGATGTATAAAAAACAACAAATAAAAAACAATACATATACAGAGATAAAATAAACGTCATGAAAAAAAAAAAAAAATAAAAAAAAAAAAAAAAAAAAAAAGATAAAAAATGACAATAAATGAGTAGAGAGCCATATAGGACAACATACCTGTCCAAATAAATAAGTTGGACAGACAGAAAGAAACAGCGGAAACGCGTAAGAATGGGTTCCACCTCCTCCCCACTCTTCCGCAGACAAAGCAACGGATATTTAAAACGATTTCAAATACGTCGCGTATACAGGAAGTAGTATTAAAGATTTGACAAAAATAAAAAATGATAAGAGAAAATAAAGATTGATACGGTACATGAGTAATTACATGATAATAATAATAACTATAATAACTAAGTAAAATTAGAACGATAAATATCATTACAAATAATAGGAGATTATATCGAAGAAAACAAAAACAATATAGGAATAATAACAATAATTGTAAAAGAAGTAACTAATAAAAAAAAAAATACAAAGAAATAAGTGAGAAAAATAAATAAACAATGATAACAACTGAGTATTTATATATCGTGAAAATAATCGTAGCTTTACACTAATAATAGTAATAGTAAAGATAACAGGAGTAACATTAATAACATAAAGTAATTTAAAAATCAGAACTAATTTTACTTAGTTATTATAGTTATTATTATTATCATGTAATTACTCATGTACCGTATCAATCTTTATTTTCTCTTATCATTTTTTATTTTTGTCAAATCTTTAATACTACTTCCTGTATACGCGACGTATTTGAAATCGTTTTAAATATCCGTTGCTTTGTCTGCGGAAGAGTGGGGAGGAG
>NW_027115391.1:0-36240 GCF_000696795.3 Halyomorpha halys | reverse complement strand
TTTATTTTATCTCTGTATATGTATTGTTTTTTATTTGTTGTTTTATATACATCTCATTTACTTTTTTAGCTTTATATTTTACGTATTTTTGTATGAAACTATTGCTATTGCCTTTGTTACTTGTTTTTTATACTTTTCATTGTATCTTTTTATTTTTAATTCTATCATTGTATCTTAACATAGTTTCATTTTGTATCTTTTTAGCCCTGATGAAGCCCTGCAAAGTGGGGCGAAACGTTGGAAAATAAAATAGTTGTAAACTATTTTCGTTTCACTTGTGACCGCAACCCTGACCATCTTCCTATATATAAAAAATAAATATGTATTGCTACAACACATGAAGAGGTCAGAATGACGCTCGACCGCCAAATTTAGTCCCCAATTAAGGGTACCCTTTTTATGAGGCAAGGTGGACCCCGGAGAGCTCCTGAATCCCTCGGGGTATGACTCCAGGCTACATTAACAAACTATATAATAATAGAAAAGATGATCGGGGGGGGGGGGGTGCGGTTTCATTTCAATTTCAGTTCTTCATCAGGGCTAAAAAACAAAAAAGAGATAATAACCATTATTCAGAGAAACATAAAAATTAAAAGGAATAATAAACTCACATTTAGAAACATACATAAAATGAATTGAAAATGTAATAGTTGATCAATAACCATAGAAATCGATAGTAGTAGTTTGATAAATAGTAGTTATAATTTGCAACTTTGTGTAATCGATTTTCCCATTTATTCAAAAACAGATCTAACGATTCCGGTTTATCAATTCACTATCAAGTGATATTTAAAATCAACTAGGTATTATCAAAGATGATATACCTCAAGAGATACTATTGACATACGATTCTTGACTCAGGGATACTCCGAACCCCAACCCCCTCTTCGATTTTTATGTTTTTTATTTATTTTATTTTATTTTATTTTTTAAAATTATTTTTCAATATTTTTTTTATTTTTTATTTATTTATTTATTTTATTTTATTTTTTTTTACTTTTATCATCCCATAGGCGTTGATGACCAGAGGGTTTTACGCCTTTAAGCAGCAATCAACAACAACCTCAAGAGATAATTAAAAACCCAGTTTCGTAGAAATAGAAAAATCAAAATATTTTGTTCAAAATTGTATGAACTTTATTTAAATTTTAGTTCATTTAATTTTAATTTAATATTATTTTAAATAAATTTGATTTTTTTGTTTGAAAAAATTAATCATATTTCATCCTTAATAGTAGTAAATCTATAGTTTAATTCAAAATATGGAAGAATTTGATAATTATTGTTTTTTGATGGTTTGTATGATAATATTGAAATTTCGCTTACACTCATCTAATTAAAATATGTGAAATATATAGTACTGTTTTATTATTTGTCCACCCGATTTTTTATTCAGTCCTTAAGTGATCGCACATTTCTGACATTTTATTTTAGGAGCGTGAATGAACTACTAGCTAAAGATAATTATCATAATTTTTTAATGCACACTAAAACTAGAGAACTTCTAATTATCGTTAAATTATTGTGGTGACCAATAGTTTCTTAATTACGGGCCAGAGTTAATGTTTCCTGTTGAGCCATGAATTATGATCTAACAAGAAATGATGGATTTATATTTCATATTCATTCTAGAACTAGGGGATAGGTTACACAACTTCCTCATAGCCTTCCTATTCTTACAAGCGATAACTATCTGAAAGAGAGTGACCGTCTGACCCAATTCCATAGGGCTGCCACAGGTGTGGTACCGATTAATGGAATTTCCAAAGTATTATGCTAATAACAAACTATGCCTCTATGAAAATATGAATGTCTTGTCTTTATGCAAAAATAATTAGATTTTAATGAAATATAATAAATTGTGTATTACCATGTAGGATTTTTTTTTTTTACATTAGGTATATGTTTATCCGGTAATTTTTTTTATGAATTAATATTTTCTATATATTGAAAATTTAACTATGTATTCTACTGAGAGAGAATTAGATGAAATATATAGGTAAATAATAGAAGGAAAAAATGAATAATATTATTTAAAAAAAAGTAAAAACATGAAAATATATTAAAAAAAAAAAAAAAATACGATAATAATAATAATGAACGCCTAGCGAACCCGAGCGCTCTCTGCATACTTCCTTCCAGTGATGTCCCTCTAAACCCAATTTCACTAAATAAATTTTAACGCAATCATCCCATCTACGTTTCGGTCAACTCCTCGGACGTTTATCCGTTGGTTCAGCATTTATTAACATTTTAGGGATCCGCTCGTTACTAAGCCCTACAACCTTACAAGCCCATCTTACACTCCCCAATGCTATAACTTGAATTATATTTACCGGGTGTAGGCCCCTTAATTCAGTGTCGTGTAATCTCTTTATAAATCTATTATTAATTTTTTTTTTAGTTTACAAGTATTTAGATTTACCTAATTTGTTACTATTGATGGTAATATAACATCTTGTATCTTTCCTTGAAAACATTTTTTCTTATATAAGTCTGTAAGTAAGCAGGTAATTTATAGCCCTAAGAAAAACGGGAAGAAGATTAGAACGAATGAATTTCACTTATTACTTTTTGCGATCATGGGATCTTTAAGAATCAAGATTAGTTGAGAATATATTTAAAACATTTTTGTAACAATTTAGGTACCTTAGATAGTCAATAAAGCAATTTTGAACGATTGATATATTTAAATCCTAGCTACCAAAATTGTTATTTTATATTTATAAATATGGTTATTGGTCAGGGCTGCGGTCAACAAGGAGGAAAATATAGTAATAACTATTTATTTATTTTCTGTATTTATTCTCTGAGTAAACAGAGAACCCAAATGGAGTATCTGTTTACTTGCAGAGGGGATCTATGTTTATTTGCATAGGGGTCACTGTTTGCCCTCCCACTTAACAGCCACGTTGGAAACCTACAACGTAGTTCGAAACGTTGGCAGGAAATAAATAAACAGTTATTACTATTATTTCTTCCTTCTTGACTGTAGCTCTGACCATCTCCTTCATATTATTGAATATTTATCATTGTCATTATCTTTATTGTATATCTATCATATTATTATATATATCTCCTTAATTATTACGTAGTGATTATACGATAAATGATAGTAAGAATCATAAGGCGTCGTGTGATGGAAAGAAGTATAAAGACTTGAAATAAAATATATTTTCATTTTCTTTGTGCCTCATTTCATCACATTTTCACAACAGCATCTAATTTTTTTTTTATATCCATTTTCCATTATAATTAATTTAGAGAAATTTTTATTCGGCACTTTATAATTAAATATTTTCATAACGATTTAATAAAAGAATTGTTTATTTGTATTTATAAACTGTTCTACTAATTAAATTAAAAAAGAAAACATGCCTATTTATATATGAGTGATTCTATAAATTTTAATTTTGTAATATTGAACTTAATGTTTTATATTTTTATTGCCTTGAGGAAATATTCTGAAGCAGATAAAACTTTGTACTTACAAAGGCATTTGGCTAGGGCCCTCATTCATCCTCCCGTGGTTTCCTATACCAGTGACGTGGTTGAGAGAGAATCACCGGATCTCCTTTAGTCCTGCCTTCCACAAGTAGCGGAAAAGCTCAGTTCAGACTTCTCCAGGCTAAATGTAAATAGGAATGTGTTTAAGATGTATTTTTACTTTAAGTTATTTTTTTTTTTTAATTTATTTCTATTTTCTACCATTCTATTATATATTATATATATATTTTTTTTTCAATCTGACAGGTACTCCCATCTATGGTTATTTATTATTTTTATTAATTTTCTTAATGTTTTCTTTTACTTGTTACTATACTTTACCATGTCTATAACTAGTTCTAACGAATATTTTTCTATAATTTATTACTCTAGTTCTATATTTAGAATCACACCTGGTTGTACCTATTATTAACTAGTTTCTAGTCCTCCTATATGTATTCTTCCTTAAATTATTATTATTTCTTTTATATACAAAACTATCTTCTTTGTAATTTTATTTTAATGTTATGTCAATTCCTACAATATTTGCTTCTTGATTTTCATCTAGCCTTGACGAATCCCTGCAAAGGGGAGCGAAAGTTTGGTTGACCGCCACCCGGACTATCTTCCAACAATCTACTTCCTACGGTCAACTATCTTCTTCCATAATTTTTTTCTCTTTCTTCTATTTCTGATTTTGTTATATATATTTGTAAGTAAGGGGTGAATGACCTCTATGATCCCCATTACCATTGTCTATAAATATGAGACAGAATATAATTTGACAAAATAAAATTTAAAAAATATATTGTAGGAAGATAGACCGTCACCCGTAGTCAATAAGGGTATCAAATATAGTAAAAGAGAACTATTTATTGTTAAACAACGTTTCGCCCCACTTTGTAAGGCTTCGTCAGAGCAGCCTTCAGGGCTAAAAAGATTTAAACAACTGTTTAATTTGCTAACTTCAGAGACTTTCATATCTTTTTAGCCCTGATGAAGCTCAACACTACAAAGTGGAGCGAAACGTCGGAAAATAAATAGTTTTATTTTACTATTCTGATACCTTTATTGACCGCTTCCCGGACTATCTTCCTACAATCGACATCATACGGTCAACTATCTTCTTTCAATAAAAATATATCTATAAACATATCGTAAAAAAACAAACGCATGGATGCAATCAGGTTCTGAAATGCTACAAAATTATTTGGTATAAAAAATTGAAGTCTTATCAGTATTGATTTAGTTAAGTACTAGCGTCGACCACCAACGATAGTACTCTTACATTTTTCATAATATTTCCCATCCTTGAACCTAGTGAAGAGGTTCAAGAAGGAAACGAAGGAGACCACTTGGAATCTTCTTCGTTTCAGCATGTCCTGACTATCTTTCAGCTCGAAATTCTCATTAGTGAGGGTACATTGGTGGGCATTTTATAAATGGCCTAGAGAGTGACCAAAAAAGACAAAAATATATATTTAAACGGGAGTATTATTGAAGAAGAACCCGAGTATTATTACCTTGATATAACTTTAAGTTCATCAGGACTCTTTAACCGTGAGATGAAGCATATAGTATCATCGGGGCGATAGCAAGTACTTGCTCAAAGACTTAAACAATTTCTTGGGATTCCCGGTAAAAGCTTTATGAGGCAATCACGTTGAGTTGTATCCTCTACGCTGCACCTGTTGGGGCCTTGAAGCACATCGAGGAATTGGAAAACATACAAGGGAGGTATTATAAGCGACTACTGTTTTTACAGCGAAATACTGCACAGTTTACTGCTTACTATAAATTCTTAACGATAAGCCGCACCCATTCCTGTGGATATTACTTTTTAAAACAAACGTTGTCACGGATAATAAAAATATTAAATATTAGTTGTAATTTAAAGTTACAGTAGCTTAATAGTAGTAACCGGTTGGTTGACTTGGCAATATAATTGGGTAACGGAGATTAGAATACTTCTAGAGAGATTTGGAATGTTCTATCCGATATTATTCAATGACCTCGTAAATATCAAAATCACAATGAGAGAAATCTTAGGTAGATATAGGGACTTCATCACGGTTAAAGACCTCTCGTTTTTACGAGAATCGGTTATAATCTCCGGTAAGGAAGAGTTTTCATTAAAAAGGACGCTCCTAAAGATCAGCTGCCCCAAAGCTTACTTGAGAATGATTACCAAACTTTGCGGTAAATAAGCAATTCCTTTTAGTGTTGGTCCATACAAATATACTTGCGATCCACAGAAGCTTTGTCCAGCTTGAGATAGAACGTAATTTGAGGATTGTTATTATTTTTTATGAAACTGTCTCAAATATGACGAGAATCGAATCCGATACATGCCGGAACAAAACAATATTAGCCCAAATTATTTTTATGAATTTTTTTAGTACCCTTTACGATTTTGTATTATGTGACCCAGATTGTTATACTTCTGGATACTAATCTTCTCAGTAGGATGTATTGTTTCTTTTATATTGTTAAATAAGTAGTGACTTTTTTTCTGTGAGGGTAAATACATAGGCCAGCTTGAGTAAATTGTTTGTTATTGGTTTATATAAATGGTTTTCAATTTACTATTATCGTAAAATAACAACGATAACAATAACAAAAAAAAAATAACAACGCATTTTACAGGCTAACAAAGTTTGTACAGGGGTTGCCCCATAAGCAAATAAACAAGATTTTAGTTTATAAAATCTGAAGCACCCGGCAATAAAAGAGTTTTTTTTTTATTTATTTATTTAATGTGATTTACAACTGTAAAGTAATAAATACAATAAGTAAATATGTTGTATGTTTCATTTACACTTGAAAATCTTGGGAAGAGACCACCCATTGGTGGTACTTCAAGCATTAATTTAAATTAGAAGGTCCCATGGCCATCTTCTTTTCAGACGCCTCGGAGGATTGTCAGGGATTGTTAAGGATGAAAGATTAAGAATTAATGGGTTAGGATGGGAAGGAGTTTGGAAAGAAAAGACGCATACTGCAACGACTGGGATGTTAAGGTCTTTGTGGATGAGTTTATTTGTAACGTAATAAGGAGCATCAAGGATTTTGTATTGTAAGGATTGGATACGGAAGGAATTTGATGGTTTAGTAGAGCCCCAGAGCTCAATTCCATATGTCCTAATTGATCTGATTATCGTAGTGTATACTGATTTTTTGTAGTGAATGGGACGTTTAGAGCGTTTGTCAAGTAAGTGTAGCAATCGGAATCTAGGAATGCCGGCGGATTGAGAAACAATTAAAGAGTGAATTATAAATCAATTTAGTTTACCAAATATCATAAAAACTGCTACGCCTACTAAGATAAATGTAATAACCTACGTTATATAGTACATTAAATTAACTAACAGACATCTGTACGTCGAATGGTTCCTGAGATATATATTTTCATAACCAAACATTTTGTCCAAAAAACTATAAATCAATTTTGTGAACTTATTTTGGCAAGTATCATGAAAAACCACTATTCCAACGATACTAAACACAATAAACCACGTAAAAGGACATTCAACTTTTGAGTGCTAATAGACATCTGTACGTCTAATGATTCCTGAGATATAGTTATTCCGAAATAAATTTACTTGAGTGTTTTATGAA
This sequence comes from Halyomorpha halys, assembly GCF_000696795.3. Lineage (NCBI taxonomy): Eukaryota > Metazoa > Arthropoda > Insecta > Hemiptera > Pentatomidae > Halyomorpha > Halyomorpha halys. The sequence continues at coordinate 29,136 of NW_027115391.1, read as the reverse complement.
AAAATTTTATCTCGGTACCTATAGAACATAAACTGCTCTATTAGGGCACATATGTGCTTTAAATAATCATTTATTAGGTTTTCCAGTATTTTTGATATATTTAAAAATAAGATGAATACTTGAAATGAAAAGTACCTGAATGGTTAGAGTTTTAAAGAAATAAAGAGTGTTTTGAGTCTTAAGGTGGATATAATTCATTTTTTTTTAAAAAAGAAAAATATCCTTTTATTCCAAATGCTTTCATAACACTTAAATATTTATAATGCATAATCGCATAAGACAAACGTATAAAAACACCAATATATAAATATACAATTTATTTTCTAGAGATGCATAGATTTGAAAAAAAAAATGTTACAGTAAAATTACTATAGTGAAGTCTCACTTATACGAAATAGTTATGCGAAGAATTTTTCAATTTCCCCCTGAATTTCAATCCCCTGCAAAAACCTCTGAATTGTGTTGTACGTAATTATCCATTTATACGAAACTTAGTTATTGAAAACATTCAGTTATATTTCCTCCGTTTGGACCCACTTTATGTACATATTAGTAAATTTTAGTAATTCTATGATTTTTTTTTCTTCCGTGGCAAGACAAAAGACGAAAAATACCGTGAAAAATAAAATCCGGTCTCCAATGACTCTTTATGTTTATATTCTACTCCCTAATTTATAATAATAAGCTCGGAAGATTCCGATTCAGATGATGAAGATCCTTTGCCTCTTCTATTTTTCCAGAAGCTCTTGAAGCATTTGAAGTTGTAAAACGTTTTATATATGCGAAAGAAATTAGCGAGAAGGAATCTAACATCTTAACAGAATGCGAAAGAATGATGTATTCAGCCAATAGCAACATGAAACAAACATAACACAATTTTTTTGTCAAAATTTTCACAATTCAGATTAAAGATAAATTAAATTTTTATACAATAAATAATTTTTTTCAGTTTACTTTGCTTTTCTTTGAACTGTATCCAACATACGAAAATGTACCTACAAATTACGAGAAAAAATTCTCAAAAATATACGCACATAATATGTATTGCGTATTCACTTACACGAAATATTCACTTATACGAAGAATTTTTGGTACCCCCTCATATTCGTATAACTGAGACTTCACTGTAGTTGTATTACAATCAGATGGCTCCAGCCCCAGCCCACAAAACATCCTTGGAACTTGCTCCAGTGTAATCTAGTTATAGAGTTGGTTATTTGAGTTTGATCGACCCCTCAAGTTAACCGACAATTGTTTGCAATAAAACTCAATCAATCAAATTTAGCAGTCGGAGTTTATTAATTGCTAAAACACTAATTTATAAAATATTTGGTGTTAGTCTCAATAAACAAGCATTATTTTTGTGGTTATTTAAATCTAAGTTTATTTATAACTCGTTTGGAGGCCTGTTACATGATGATAACTAATTCGATTGTTATTAGAAAGGAGCAGTCATTTTCAAAATTAACGATTCATTTATATTTTATAAAAATATATTTATTTTATTAATTAAATTGTTAAAAAAAAAAATAAGAAGAAGATGGTTAGGGGTGCGTTCAAAAGTGAATATAAATAGTTAACAACTATTTATTTTCGGACATTTCGTCCCACTTTGTAGAGCTTCATCAAGGCTGTTCAAGGTAAGAGCTTTCGAGACTTTTAAAATTTTAATAAATTAAAGTTTTTATTTTCTTTACTTCTTATTACTCCCTTCCTTTTATTGTTTTTATGATGCTTTTATGAAAGATTATTCTATATATTTTATATATTTATATTAATTATATTCTCTATATTGTAAATAGCATCCCCCCTCCGTGGGTAATGCTGTTAGAGGCTGGCGCCCTCACTGAACCTCCACTGGTTTTTAATTCTAGTGACGCGGTTGAGAGAGAATCACCAGGGGGAGTTCTGCTCTTTCCTCCTTACGTGGGGGAAGACCTCGGTTCCGAGTTCCGAAGACTGAATGTAAATATTGTAAATTGGAATAATTGTGTTCTAGAGGTTATTTTAGGTTAATTTTTTTTTTTAAATAATATTATTATTTTTCATTTGTTTATTTTATTTTTTATTGTTATTATTTTTTCTTTCCTTTCTTGTTTGGCTACCATTTAATTTATGTATTTGTAAATATGGTGTGAATGAGATATATGATTCTTATTATCATTGTCTATAAATATGACAGAATGCAATATTACACAATAAAAGTATATTAACAAAAAGCATTGTAAATTTTTTCAAAAACTTACTAAATAAATTACCGGACCATAAACGGATGAAAACAGGAATGATACATGAATAATGTTCTCTCGAGGAACATTTCTCCCGTTTATAACAAAAAATTATTTGAAAATGACACGTAGATTTTTGAAATGGTCAAGCCATATGCGCCTTCTGCCGACAGATGCTAGGTCATCGTACAGTAATTAAGTGAAGTGGAATTGGAAAAAAGATAAAGTTAAATGTCAAGTTTGACATTGAAAACCCAAAATTAGAAATATTGCTTGGTCACTAGAAGAAAAAAAATGAAATTTCAATGAGAGAAAAGACACAACTCCTGGGAAACTTTCTTTGCAATGTACAGCAGTTACTTTCAAATTATTTCAGAAATATATTTTATTACTTTTCTTTATATATTTATTACTGTTTTTATCAATTATTTTTATCTATTACATTTTATATATACCTTTTTTAAATATTAATTTTTTTTTTATTTGAATGTATGCAAATATTTATGTCCTTGCAGATAATTATCACTTTTTTTTTTTTAGAATTTAATTGAATAGTACATATGTGCAATAATGCGATAGATTTTTAAGTGTATAAATTGTTATTTTATTTTAAATTTTTGTTATTTATATTTTAATTTCAATCTATGTTTGTTAAAGAGGGGAAAATCGTAAAGATCTATTGAGTTTAGGGAGAAAATATTAGATATTTAAATAAATAATAATTATAAAAAAGAATAAAGAATAATAAGTCAAAAAAGATAAAAAAAAAAAACCAAAAAAATTCATGTATTAGAATTATGTATAATACATTTATGATACTATGCCTATTCATTACAAGATATTAAAAAAAATTGTGTGGCTTTAAAAAAAAAAAATAATATTTTTTAATCTTATACTGTATAGACATAGTATAGTAAATTTATAATGTATAGTACTAATACATTATACTTTAGCAGAACACAGGACGGCCTGGCAGAAGCTACTAGAGGTGCCCCAATTATGATGATAATGATAATACTAATACATTGTTTTTTTTGTTTTATCATTTTTGTCGATATCTAATTATATTTTCATCCTTCACACAATACATCTTTCCTTTTTTTTCACTCCAACAAACATAAAATGAAATTAAAATATAAATAATAAAAAAATTAAATAAAATAACATAAAAATTGATTGTATTATCGCACATAAGCACTATTTAATTCCAATATTAAACAAAAAACGCTGAACAATTATCTACAAGACTATATGTATAAATTCAAATACAGATAAAATTAAAAAAAAGTAAATATTTAAAAAATTAATTTTTTTATAATACATTTTAATTTATAATGTCTATTTAGATACCTAATACGGTAGCCATGCACAACTTTTTTGGATTAAGTTTGTCTCTTTCCACCAATTATATTTTGATTTTTGATTTTAAACTCACTTATGTAACTCAAACTATGAAACTAATCAGGTAAAAATGTACACGAAAATCTTTTTTTATCCATAAATAAAGTTAAAAAACATTTTTTTGGTACATTCCTGAATAAGCTCCATTTCAAACATCTATGATTTTAAATCAACACGTGTGTACTGAACCTGTTTTGTAATGTCTGTGAATTTCGCAACATAATATTTGAACTGGAATTTTAGCATCTTTTTTATATTACTTTTTTTAGTTATTTGTGATACGTTTAGGTATTTTTAATTAGCACAGATAACTGTTAGGTCTAAGGTTCATTAGTTTTGGACCAGGTGAGAGAAGTGATTCTGTTTTGGAAGGTATGTTTAAGGTGACTATACATGGTGTTTTAGAAGGCAATGCTATTAAGAGATAGTTAGTTTTAAAAAAAAAATGGTTTAGAAACAACAACCTCACCTCATTATCTCAAAGCATTATCGAGATTCAATAAAAAACAAAACAATGTATCAACTGTAACTGAATACTCAATTTTCGTCACCAGTTTTGATGTCTAAGACAAATTTCCTATAAGACAGCAAATTTGAGTTGTGACAATGGCCAGATGGTCCGATCAAGTAGAGTGATGACTTTAGTGCACTTACTCGGCCTCCATTAGCTTATTACCACAGGGATGCGGTGAGACGGCTGCGCTGGGATCTCGAAGGGTCCTGATCTACTCCTCAAACATAGGGATAGAGTAGGTTTCGGGGATCCTCAGGTCGAGATTGTAAACATTGTATATAATTCATTTTACTTACATTACATATAATGTTTTCATTTTCTTGAGACTGGTTATTATACGTTGTAATTTAACAAAGTGATGTAAAAATATTTTAAAAAATTGATAATGTATGATTCGGGGAATTGGATTTGAAAATGGACAGTTTAAGCCTTAAGCAGTATCCAATTTATGAAGCTTTAAGGGTATTTTTCCCCAAAATATTATTTCATTGATCTCACTAAAAAAAACCAAGCTAAGAAAAGGAATGTCGTATATATATCGTGGCTAATTAGTATTTTTTATATATTAAGACATTTTCCCCCCCAGATATTATCAAATGTGCATACCTAGATACATACAATCATATTTTTATAACTACTAAGGTGTCAGACTAAACTAAAACTTAATTAGCGAGTTTTGAGAAGAGTTCAACCTGTAATTTTCGTCATCTAGTCAAGATCTCTATAATTATTATAAATATTCTAACGTGGAGGGCAATCATTATATTAAATGGTTCGAATAGTCCTCTTACATAAAAAGGTGTCAGAGTTCTCCGACCTAGAAAGGGGCTCATATCTGATCGAATTTTCGTAATAATTCTCTGTTAAAATATTTATGAATTAGTCAATTTCCTCATAAATTACAACATCAATTCATTATTTCCTAAATAAAAATTAGAAAAAATTATAAGATAAGATTTATAGGATAGCCCAGAGGTTCCCAATCTCTTTTGGTTCTCGGCTTCCTAAATAATCGGATTTTTTTTCCGCGGCGCCCTTAATACATTTTTTCTAAATTTTAGATTTTCTTAAAAAATTGGAAATTTTTTTTTTTTGGAAATTGGAAAAAGTTTCCTTTTTAAAAGTGATTGCCGATTTAACAGCGAAAAATTAAAAACAGATACTTACTATTTTTCTTGGGATATTATAAAATATCTAATTTCAACTGCTTTGTTACTATCCATATTGATGCAGGACAACCACCGTGTTGTTAGGTTATTTGAGAAATAAATTAAACACTAATTTTAAATTCACAAACAATTTATTGAAAGTTCATTGATGATTAACATTATTAAAATTATTAATGGGATGATAGGGCTTGAACTTCTCATTTCTGGGAATAATATTGGATATGGCGACTCTCATTTATTGAAAGGAATGAATATTCGTAGAGCTTCATCACTAAGCAGTGGATATTCTTCTTTTGCTAATATCCAAAAATCAGAAAGTTCCATGATACCAAATTTTAACTTTAAAGTAATATCTCTAAATGTCAAGATAAATTAGAACTCTGTAATTCAAAAATGAGTAGACATATCTCAAGAAAATATAACATTTTTCCAAGCAGCAATCGAAGTAAATATGAGATGGTATGTTTCAATTTGATTTTCCACATTTATTTAATTTCCTCAATAACAGTCTGGACTCTTTCGATTAAACTCCATGTACTAATGTACAATTAAATGGTCTTTGATTTATGTTTGCTCTTATCCTAATTGATGTAGTACTCGTATAACTAAAGTGACGAGTAATAAATAATGGATAAATCCAAAATATATGAGAGTTTGATGAAAAATTGAAGAAGAAAAAAGGAGAAACTGGAGCAGGAGAACGAATCGGAAAAAGCCGAGGGCGCCTGATGTCTCCTGTTTGCATTCATATATATCTTTGTTGTATAATTGAAAGTAAACAAGTTAATTTCCATATTTCCACCTCAAAAACTCTACAATGCGAATTTTTTAAGCAACACAAAATTAAACAATTTTTGTCTTCAATAAAAATTTCTTTACGAAAAACTTAAATCTACACAAAATTTGGGTTCCTTAGTTAGTTAAGTGAATGTCGTGTGATACCGGGATCACACCAAGTTAGTTGATCATCGAATGAAATATTATAAACCTGATCAAGAACAAAATTATATACGGTTCACAAACGATGTGTTGCAAATGACGGATCTGCAGAAGATAAGAAAAGACTTAAATTAAACTAATTTCGATACCGAAACATATTCATGTAACAAAATACCTCAGACAAATTTGGTTTAATTAACAAATGATTTACACATGTTGTTTTTTTTCTCTCGAAAGTCTTTTAGTAAAAGATATCGATCGCTATCGGTGACAACATGATATAATGCGTGTTCCTTCGATCAGGGGACGTATATTTGTGAAAGTCATTTAGCCAGCACTCGATTTCAGAAATATTGGGGGCACTTCAGATTGATATACGACATTCAAAAACAATTAAGCAATCTGAACATTTACAAAACGATTTAGTTTAAGTATTTGGTTATAGCTCGACGTAAAGAAAATTTACATCATTCTATTCATGTACATGCAATCAACTTTTCATTCAGAGACTGACTGTGATGACTGAAATTCCTAATCATTTAATATAAATAATCTGGAAAATATAATCACATATTATATTCGAACATAATAGTTTTTCTACATATACTCAATGTTGGGACTACAGCCTCGGTGTTCTATTGATGCCCAGAATAAACCTAGCTACGAGTAGTTATTTTGGAGCCTTGAACACTATGTTGGTAGAGGATAAAAAAAATTTAAATAGAAAATTTAAATATTCCTTGAAAAAGAATGAGACAAAGAAGAAAAAAAATAGGTGAGAGAGAGAGAGAGAGAAAATAGGAAAATGTGAACATGCACTTTAATATGATTAATAAAAAATAAAAGAATAAATTAAAACAATATTTAATACAAAAATAAATAATATAGGAGATATAAAAATAGAAGAAAATATAAAAGATAGATACTACAAGAAAAATAATAAATGATAAGATATTTGATAAAACAAAAAAAAGAATTCTTTGATTGATAAAAATAAATTGAAACAATATACGAAAAATTTAATAAGAAAATAAATTAAAAGTGAAGGATACTAATTGGATATACAATACTACAAAATAAAACTAACCTAAAGATCTCTGGATAAAAGAAATTAATAAATTACAATGGTTGATTTAAGTGGTGAATACAAGGGACTGTTGGTTTTAATCAATATTAGTACTAGTTAATTAATATTGATATTTTATAGCCCATAGGCTATAAAAGCAGAAAGATATGTATGAAGAATAGGTGCGATAATTGCAGAGGTGAAAATGAAGATTGATAGAGATAAAAGTTATGTAGGTGGAAATGATATAGATGATAGATTGTAGATAGATAAAAGATAAATAGAACAGACTGAAGATAGATAAATATAGAAGAAATAAAAGGTACACTGCACATACTCTCCTAGTTAGTTAAAAAGACACTGTTATAATCCAAAGACGTTGCGGTAGTTAAGAATTACCTTTGCTAACAATATATTACTTTTACATTTTTATAATACTGTAATACATTTACAGAAATTTAATATTGCATGATTTAAGGTAGTAAGAAGTAAAACGAAAGTAATTATGGAGAGGAAGGTGAGTTTGGAATTTATGAAATAAATTTACCAAATCAGTGCAATGGATCAAAAAATAACGCATTTTCTTACATGAGCTCAACTTTTTTAAAATTTTCACCATAGATCAGGGTATTTTTTCGTGTGCGCGTCACATCACAATTTCACTTACGATGTTCCCAAATGTGCAGATTAGTGGGTTTGTGTTTTTATAAAAAACAAAACAAAAAAAACAGGAGGCTGAAGGGAAATCTAAAGGGAAGTTGAAAATTATAAACATTTTTTTTTACTTTACGTAAATATTTTAATTCGTATTTTACGATTTTTTTGTATTTTTTATATATAAATAACAAGTACATTTTGCTCCTGCCTAGAATAGAATAGTTGAACTATAGATAACAAAGCCATAATACAATGGGTAAACATAGAGATTCCCCTTTCGAATCAGATATTTCTATTTTTTCTTTTTTCACCTATATTTATTTATAATATTCTTTAATATTTTGTATTGATTCATTGTTTATTACTGCTAAGAATGAAAACTGTTTTCTTTTTTTATATAAACAAAATTAAAAATACTTCAGATTAAGATTTTTTTAATTCCTTATTTTAAGCCCTGCCAGAATATTCTAGTTAGGTTAAGACCTAGCTGATACTAAAGATCTTTTGGAAATATTGATTCCTTCAGGTGCCACTCCGTGGTTACATCTCAAGCATACACCTGTCTTAAATATGCAATTTCAGTTCCGTAAGGCTTTTCGTTTTCTAGTTAGGTTGTCCAAAGACACACAAACTTTAGGTTTTGTGTACCATTTTATGGTACTAGTTACCATTTTATTATCATTTTATATCATATTACTAGGTACCATTTTATTGTTATAAGTTAACCATTTTAGGTGACTAGATTTTTAGACTCAAGAGGCTTCAAACATGTATTTTCGTTGAAAAGTGGAATTAAAAATTTTGTGAACACTATCTCTTACTGTATACTTCATATATATGTAAGTGAGAGTAAAAATGAGTCAAAATATATTTCATTTGGTTAATAGTAATTATAATATTAAGCATATAACGAAATAAATGCATTTTTTTGAACTTTTTTTTTGCTTAGTTTCCTGACCTATTATGTAAAACGTAACCAAGTAGATAGATTGCTCAAAGTAAATAAATACCTTGAATATAATCAATTGGAATGACCAGTTGTTACGAAGTTAATATGCAATTTGTATGCTAATTATATTGGCCACTGATGAAAGGATTGATAACAGATGAGAATTTGGCTTCTTGCATACTTCGGAACTGATAATTGCCTAAACAGGTTTTTTTTAAATAAAGGAAAAAACTACATTGCTTTACACAGTGGCATATACCACACTTTTATGACCTAAAAGTACTTCTCAAATGAGAGCAAATTATTAAATATCTCGTCCTCTTAATGGATTTGAAATTTATTTTATTTATTACTGCATTTATCACTATATTTGATATTGATTGAATTATATTTCAGTCTACGTCAGCTGAGCAAAGTTGTGCCAAGGTTAGGTCTTAAAAAACAATTTTGTGTTATTTGTCATATTACGTATGCATGGTGTAAGCTGGTAATCACAAGTGACTGGATTTTTGTGTACTAACCGAAAACATGCAATAAGAACCACAAAATGTGCAAATTCATGCAGTAAACCCCCAAAATGTGTGAAAACACCCATATTATATCATTATTATATACCATAATCTATTATAATCTTCATTGTTCAATTTATAATATTAATACATGGAAAGTTTACCTTACCATGTTTGAATTTTTTTTTAGATAATTATTTTATTTATTGATAAGTATTACAATCTGCCACAAACTTGGACAATGAGTAATATTGGCAATTGAATATATTCATACCAATAATTAAAAAATAGAATAATAATATGTAAATGAAATATAAAATAAAGGTAAAAAAATAAACAGGATAATCTCGAATCTAAACTTAAACGTCTTATGAAGCCAGTAATACGCCGAGATGAAGTGACTCTATCCATCCTTCTGATGCCACTATTTCCTAGCTTCCTTCCTATTCCTAGTATTTACTACTCAGATTCCCTCCTGTATCTTTGAAAAACTATGATTCAAATTGTCAGTCCAATCCTGTCCACTTCTATGTGTCTCGACAGTGAACTGTCTTACTTAATGACTTTAATGGTAATCGGTTGGTATTGGTTTTTGTGGTGAAAACGTTTACGCATAAGTCAGAATTTTGTTTATTCTTATAAATATGAGTATTAGCAGAAGTTGCACCTTCCCATTTATTGTGTTTAGTTTAATTACATTTGATATTTATCATTTTTGTTTTATTTTATTTATTATCAGAAGTGTTAGCCATATAATGTTTTATGATATGACACATGGTTTTACTTTATTTGTTCTATTCTCATTTTATATATTCTGTTAATTATTGTTCTTCATTTTAATCTTTTCCAATTCATTATTTTATTATGTTTTATAATTTTATTCTTATTTTTTATTACACTCTAAGGCTCTAAAGTCTAATTCTGACGCCTGTATATTATTCTAAAGGGATCAATCCTAGAATAAATAAAGAATATTATTATTATTTTTTCTCTATTGCGGGTTGAATATCTATATTTTTTTTATTTATTTATTTTCTCTTTTCAAATATTTAAAACCTTTGGCAATATACGTGCTGTGTCTAAGAGAACCGACTGCTGAGCCTCTCTTAGTACATTAGGCACTTGAGGCAAGTTGAGTCTTTAATATTTTTCGTAGTCTCATTTTCAACATTATTATTAGCTCTTGTTTCACATCCTTTCGAGCAATTTTGAGGTGCTTCTGTATACCTAAATATTTATATTTTTCTTTGGCTTCAAGTTCCCTGATCATCTTCATTTATCAGCAGATTCTGGGCATTGACCACATTTCCCTTGTTCACATGGAGCACCGCGCACTTATCAAGTCCAAATGACATGCTTATATCTTTGGTATATGATGACACTATTTCAGTCATATATATGTATATATAGTTGACCGTAAAAATTGATATATAGGAAGATGGTCAGGGTTGCGGTCAAAGAAGAAACAAAAATAGTTTACAACTATTTATTTTCCGACGTTTCGCCCCACTTTGTAGGGCTTCATCAGGGCTAAAAAGATACAATGATAAGAATAAAAATACGAAGTTAAGATACAATAATAAGAATAATAATACAATGATAAGAATAAAAATACAAAGATAAGAATAAAAATACAAAGATAAGATACAATGATAAGAATAAAAATAAGTAACAATGGCAAGAGTAAAAATTAGTTCACCCGTTTGCTTTGAACTGGTAGGTTGTCTTGACTTGTTCTTTGCTCATTTATTATCATTTTATATCTTTATTATTACTTATTTATTTATAATTATTATTTTTTTATGACGTTTATTTAATCTCTATTTTTTTTTCTTCCCCGTATTGGTTTTGTTTTATGTACATTTCCTGTACTTTTTTAACTGTATATTTTACGTATTTTTATAAAAAAAATTTTACTCTTACCATTGTTACTTATTTGTATTCTTATCATTGTATCTTATCTTTGTATTTTTATTCTTATCATTGTATCATTTTAGCCCTGATGAAGCCCTACTAAGTGGGGCGAAACGTCGGAAAATAAATAGTTGTAAACTATTTTTGTTTCTCCTTTGACCGCAACCTTGACCATCTTGGAGAAGTTTTGTCGGGTGCGGGTGCGGTCAGCAAAGAACAACATAAATAAACAAAACCATATTTATTTATTTTTTTTATAGATTTATATTTCATGCAGAAGGCAGGTTTGTAGCCCAGTTACAAACCTGCCTTCTACGCCATAACCCCTGATGTAGACCTGAAACTCAGGTCGAAACGTCGGCATAAAATAAATAAATATGGTTTTGTTTATTTATGTTGTTCTTTGCTGACCGCACCCCCCGACAAACTTCTCCAAGCATTAATCTACGGTCAACTATCTACACCTCATTGTATATATTTCACTCATACTTTGTAATTGTTGCTTGTTTTTTGCATATAGCTTAAGATCATCCCTGTACCAGTTGTGGCTGACGGTGGTTGCCTCGACCTTGGTATTGAGTTTGTAGCCCACCTGGTTCCTCCGCAATATTCGACTTAATGGTAACAGCGCTATACAAAACCACAATGGGCTAAGGCAATATTTTTGGTATATACCCTCATAATTTTTATTTGGTTATTACCATTATTACCTATTTTCAGCTTAGTCAGCCAGCCTGCCATCAAATTTGTGAGTAGTTTGCTTACTTATTATTATTAAGTGATAATTTGTTTTTATTATATAGTAGTCATAAAGTAATGGACGTTGGTGATTCAATATTTCTTTTAATAAAGTTAAAAAAACTATAGTAAATTGTTTTGAGAGATCGTATTTCACAGTTTTACCTTACCATCCGAACGTCTATTTCTGATTTTAATGCCATTCCGATTGAAAATATTACGAGAAGAAAATAAATACAATCTTATACATATGTCTAATTGATGATTATTCTTTAATTTATTTAACATAAAGATAATTGCTATTGGTAATAATAGGCCCGAGCAAAGACTCTGTAGTCTGCGGTTAATTCCATCGGATATGAGCTCTCGAAGCGGGAGATAGCTCGGGTGAAAGTGGTTTGGGTCAACTGCGTATTTGCGGTTTGTGGTCAAGTGTTTACGAAACTTGAGTTCAAGCGTGCGGGGTTCGTAATGGCGATTCATAATTGCAGGATGCGTAAGGTTTTCAATGAACATATGACTATTTTCGTTTAGGTAATCTACTTCGGTTAGTTATGATAATGGCTACTATTTCGAATTCGTTAGTTTTTTTACTAATATATACTGATATATACTATATATTATATATGCAGGAGTAAGTGGAAGAAGGAGCTATGTAACAATTTTTGATTTTTGAATATTTAGAGTGGATTAAGGGGGTGCTCTAACCCCCAAATCCAATTTATAACAAAGATGCCTAGATGTAGAAGGGGCTATGTTAACTTCAAAATATAACAAGGTCCAACAAAAAAAATTGAACCCTGTTTTCTTAAAATTTACTATTCGTAACACAATCCCTTCATATATAATTATATTTATATTTATATATTATTATATTATGGATATGGAAAGTTTGTTTTATCGCCTTGATTTCGCGTACAATCGAATTTGAAGAATTATTTTTGTTTTAAATAACCAGTTTATTAATGGTGGCTTCGGGTGTTGAGTATGTATCAGGGAGGTGGCATAACATTTCAAAGCAAATGTGAAATCAAAAAGGCAACGCCCACGAAAGGAAGGTTTACGTTAAGGTTAATGGGAATGTCCACCATTTTAATCTAAACTTAAGAAACAGAAGGTGGCTAGTGATTGGCTCGTACTCTTCCCCAGCTCCTCTGCCACACCCCTGAAAGGCACATTAGGCATTCTTGACTTCACTTTTCCTTCCAGCTTAACCCCTCCATTATAATCCTTTCTACAAAATTTATTCTCTCAGTTTTATTTTGATTAAGTTAAATGAAACATTCTACTTGTAATTTTGAAGAAGTAGACAGTTAGAACATTGCAAAAACAATAGTAAAAGTCCCAGTTTTAGAGTTTTAATGAATATGAGAGTGAACTACTACAAGTTACTGAAAGGATCTTTACAAAGTTATAATTATAAACAGCAACACATCATTTGGAAAAAAACACATAAATACGTAACCTTCCCATGATAGTTCACCTCTCGCCAGCTAGGAGCGCCTTAGTAGCACCATCAGCTAAATTATGAATATAATTTACATACGTATGCTTTATTACTATCATACGGTAACATACATTGAACCATTATAGGCGATGACATTAGTTTTTAGCTTCTCAAGAAACAAAGGTTGAAAAACAGACATTCAGCTTTCAAACGGTTTTATTAACTTAGGCATATAACGATATGTATAATATAGCTTAATAGAATCAGTGATATTTGTTTCTTATTCTTCGCAAAGAGACGGATAGAAACAAAATATCTGTGAAACAAAAAACCCCTCTGAGCTACAAATAAAATTGTAGGCCTGTCAATTTGTGTCTTTTAACTTATTTATTCATTACATTATTTTATTACTATTATTTTTTTTTTACTTATTTATCCAATCGAGTATTTTAACCAATTTTTTTATTATATTTTCCTTTAAATCTATCTATCAGTTTTGTTTTGATAAAATGTATTTATTTGTTTGTTTTACTGTAAACTGATATACTGTTGTGACTATTATTTCTCTGGTTTGATCTCACATTGCTGTCTAATAGTGAATTTTTTTAGCGGGTCACAGGGGAGGACTTGAGAGGGGGTAGAGTGAATTTGTCGATCAAATGAAATAAAAATTGTGAAATGGAAGGGACATGAAAGGGAAAGAAAAAAGGAATAAATTGAAATATCTGTATTTAGTGTGTAGACTGGTATTGATTGTAAAAGAAAACTGTGGGGAAAAAAAAATGTTTTCTATCTTTTTCATTATATCATGTAAAAATATGTCATTTATATATGTCTGATTACGTATTGATTTGTAAGCTGTGTAATGTAGCAACCCGATGTATTTGGTCAGCATGGATGAATAAAGCATTTCTCTCTCTAGATTAATTAGATAAATTTCAGCATCAGGTGCATGAAAAGGTTTTCGCAATAAAAGTAGCCATAATGATGTTATAATCAAAATGGTAAAAGTCATAACTAGGTTAATACTAAATTTATACAAATCTATCTTTCATATAAAAAGAAAATATCAAATATATGTATATGTTTATTAAAACTAAAAAGGCAACGTCAATACGCTAAACTCGAACTGAGGAATCGATACCGGCTGCAGACCGCTTATTCTAGATATTCCAATGTATTGCCTCGGCTCAGACATCATTTCTGATATCCCTCTTTCCACTACCATTCCATCGTTTCTATTGTATTCCATTTCCGTCATGGCAACTTCATCTGCCATTCGAGTAGCATGGAGTCGCTCTCAGGGTTTATCTCCTGCTGGTACCTTTGCTATTTGATAAAATGGATTGTGATGGATGAGAAATAACTTTAATAAGAAAAAAACTGCATTTGTAAAAACGATGTAAATGACGTTTAGCCATTTACGCAGAACGGCAAGAGAATATATTATTATGTACATATTACGGGAACATATTATTAAATTTGGCAAATAGAGACACTGTAGCAGCACTGCTACCTTCCCGATTACCAAAAAATCATCACCTCTTCTGAATTCCAACACCTTTTAAATTTGTGATATATTAGCCATTAGTGTTACACAGGATATTACCCTTTTCCAATATCGAATTCCCCAACCTCCTCTTCGAATCCATTACCGATTCCCCTGAATCCGATTTCCCATCATCCCTTGACATCAATCCCACTCACCCTTGGGGCTTGGAGAAAAAAATAAAAATGATATAGTGTAGAAGACCTAGTAATATTTTGGAATTCACTGAAGAGTGAGACTTTCGCTTACGACCTCGTCTTACTAGATGCCAATGACCGAGACTTCCAACATAACATAAATGTCCTCCAAGAGGAATTGTCCACAATAAATGTAAAGATTAATCTGGGGAAGACTAAATGCTTCAGAACTGGAAAGCTACCACGGAGGATTATGAGGGTACTAAGGGTTGGAGGACAGAGATTAGAACAGGTCAAGATTTTTAAATATCTAGTAGCTCAACTCAATGAAAGTGGTTATATCGCAGAGGAAAAGGCCCAAAGAGCGGCAGAGAGGATGTTTGGTATGGTCAGACGGAGTCTCCTGAGAAGAAGAGAGCAGACAAAGCAGACCAAACTAGCCGTCTATAAATCGACCTTTTCTTCCTATACTATCTTACTCTTCAGAATCGTGGACCCTCACCTCAAATCACAGGAGTCAGTTACAAGCCTTAGAAATGAGGTATGTGCGAAAAATACAAAGAAAGACATGGAGAGAAAGGATACGGAATCCCTCCATGCAGGCTAATCTCGACGACAGACCGGCTGAAACCATTTTGGAGGAGCAGAAACTAAGATGGTTTGAACATCATTTTAGGACGGATCCAAATTGAAACGCCAGGAAGACTTACGAGACTCGCACGGCTGGGAAAAGACCCTAAGGAAGGCCTCGCATCTCCTGGGGGACATTGTAAGGGAGGAATGGGCTGGAGTAGGAGAAGAGTTGATTTGGGGCAGACTCTATAAGCGGGATCCTCACACCGTAAAGCGGTAGAAGAGGGGATCAGTATTATGTTGATGATGATGATTGTAAAAAAAAAAGACACAAAATTCATATAATTTAATTTTTTAAAATTAAAATAAACATTACAATATACTGAACATATTTATATTATATATGTATATGTTTTTATATATGTATATGTTTTTATATATAAGCATACCGTGGGAGAGCGGTGGCACGATGCTACTAACTCCAAGGACCCGGATCCGTATCCGGCAGGGCAGAAAATGTTTTCTGTTACACTGTAGCCGTGAGTCAACCCTTTGGTTTCTGGAGCCCTCCTGAGGTCCACCCACCCTCTTTAATTGGATAAAAATTTAGCGGTCGAGTGTGATTCAAATCACCTCCTTTCTCAATAATAAGGTCTAGTAACAGTACTTACTTAATGACCCCTGACCTTTCATGAGTTGCAGCTGTACAGGTTTCAATTTTTTTATCATATATTATAATTATGAAGTTATAAGAGAATAAAAAACATGTTGAAGCTGTAGGAATATTTTTTATTATAATTGAGTATAATATTTGATTGAAAATGTAATATCTGATCTACTATAAAAATTTTTTTTTTTAATTATTTATTTAATGTAATTTACAACTGTACAAAATAATACAATAGGTAAATATGTTGTATGTTTCATATACACTTGAAAATCTTGGGAAGGAACCACCCATTGGTGGTACTTCAAACATTAATTTAAATTAGTGGCCATCTTCTTTTCAGACGCATCGGCGGATTATCAGGGATTGTTAAGGATGAATGATTACGAATTAATGGGTTAGGATGGTTAAGGAGTTTGGAATGAAAAGACGCATGTCTGTTTTGGGTCAAATCTGCAACGAATGGGATGTTAAGGCCTTTGTGAATGAGTTTATTTGTGACGTAATAACGAGCATCAAGGATTTTACGTAGGATTTTGGATTGTAGCGATTGGATGCGGGAAGAATTTGATGGTTTGGTGGAGCTCCGTAACTGTATTCCATATGTCCAAATTGGTCTGATTACCGTAGTGTATACTAATTTTTTGTAGTGAATGGGAAGTTTAGAGCGTTTGTCAAGTAAGTGTTGTAGCAATCGGAATCTACGAGCAGTTTCTTGTCGTTTCAGTCTTGTGTGTGGATTCCAAATTCCATGGATTCCATCTCTTGTCAAGATGGAATCCTAAATATCGAATCTGACAATTAAACTTAAAATTAATATTTTGTGATACATCATGTATACATCCATGTGGAGTTAGTTATAAGAGAATGGAAAAAAATGTTGAAACTGTATGGATATTTTTTTATTCTAATTGATTATTGTTAGTTTCAATGATTTTGATTTTACAAAAAAAGAAAAATATACGTTTTAACGTATTAAAAATATATTAATGTTTAGAAATATGATCTATTTGTATAGGGATATTTCCTAGAACAAATATCGTATTTATAAAAAATAAATATATGGCTCATGTGTCGTGTAAATGGATATTTGCATGCGCTAATAACTGTATCATAATAAAATTAATCATGAATGAATGATTATAAATGGTGAACTGACAGAGAATAATGTTTATTGATAGATAAACATTAATTTAGATTGATTTTGACATAGTTCTCTTAATATATGCAAACAGTCCTCTTTAGTGTCATCGATATTGACTTTCACTTACAATTATTGTTATTAATAATGTTGACTTGTATGGAATACATAAATTTCCATATTATATAATTTTGAAAAGACTACTTATGCCAAAGTAAATTATAGCTTTCAGATCGTTTTCGATTTTCAAACTTTAATGGCGATCATCAATCTTATCGATCGCGAAAAGTGGAAGATGTTTCCAACCTATTAGAAATATTGTAGGGTTCGAGGTGTTTCCGGGAACATTTGCATATATCTGTACAGTTTATCACCATTATCACCCTGGAGCTATGTGGGGTTATGAATGTTTCCATTAAATGCTTACTTTCATTCACTCATACAAATGGTCCTCAAACGAAGGAGTGGAAATGAAACTCTCATTTGAATAGTCGAAGATGCAGGTATTTCGAGATATGGTGATGCATCTAAATGCACTTAAGGAATTTACAATAAAACACGAACGCTAATATCCATACATTATGTCTTCCAGACTTCTTACATGGTATTTGTACATGATGTTAACAAGTTTACTTTCATGTTTTCTCAACCAGCAGGCGTCATAAATTAAAAAGATATTCCAGAAAGTTTTCGAAACATATTAATGCGGAAGCCAGTGCGCTAACATATTAGCATCTTACCCTACAATGCGACATTTGTGTCTGAGAAACCGTCAGTGGTATTTACTTCTCTTTTAGTGGAAAAGCCTAAGAGAAGATAAAAATTTGTTTTTACTTTAATGAAAACAATGTATGGTTACTAGTATAAAATAGATACAAACAACTAACATTAGGTAACAGAGTAAGAGAATAAGATGAAAATAAATTATGATGAGGTTAAAAATCTTGTAAAATGTATATAAAAATGAACAAAGTGAATCAAAGAAAATCAAATAAGATGTACAATGTAAATTATAAATAAACAAGAAATACGATAAAGAATTAGATATATGATGAAAAGGGAAATAAAAATTAGATAAAATAGAAATATAAGTATATACAGTATATACTAAAAGGCAAGAAGATCAAGAAAACTGTAAAATAACACAAAAAAACAAAACAAAAAAAAACTATACAGACTGCCACCATACAGGATGAAGGTAGCCATAGAACGGTTTGAGGCGGTTGAAAGCCATTAACAGGGCAGAGGGGAGGAGGAATTTAACGGTTGACAAATCACACCACATTTGAAAACGAAAAAAATATATAAAATATTATATCTTAGTGAAGAGATATAATTTTTTTTTTGATAATTTATTTATTACTTATTATAACTTTATAAAAATATATAAAACAAGAACATTTGTTGTAGGTGACATAGTGACATGATACAAACATGTGGAGAATCTACCCATAGACAGAACTCCAATAACATTTCTAGAGGCCATCTTCTTTTCAGAGCCCTTGGAGGATTATTAGGTAATGAAGGTAGAAACAAATGGATTTGGGTGGTTGGGAAGTTAATGGGGGAATAGCAAAATCGGCAACATATGGGAGATTGAGGTCCTGATGGATGACTTGATTTATGACTAATTAAGGAGCATTAAGGATTTTATGTAGGATTTTGGACAGTAAGGATTGGATTCGGGAGGAATTTGATGGTTTAGTGGAGCCCCAAAGCTCAAATCCGTATGTCCAGATAGGCCTTATAATAGTCTGTTGATCAGTCTTTTGTAATGGATTGGCAATTTAGACCGTTTGTCTAGTCGGAATCGACAAGCAGTTTCCTGTCTTTTTAGTCTTGTATGAGGATAAAAACAAATTAAATATAAGTAGACATTAAATGATAATATACATAAATATATATATAATAACAGGGAAAACAATTTTAAAAAGTACAATAAAATTAAAAGATTAGATACATTAAAGATAATATATTGAACAAAATAAATTATACAAAATAGAATAGTGATACAAAGGTATTGTAAATTATATCGTGAAAACATTAATTATTAACCAGTAAATGTAAGTATAAGGTGGAAGTATGAGATAAATATATAAAATATTGATAAAAGATATAAATATAAGATATAAAAGATAAAACAGGGATTGAAAGTTATATAATAAAAAAATACAATTATACAGTAATAAATGTATAATTAAGCAAAAATATAAAACACAGATGAAAGGTATGGGAGGATAATAGACAATCAAACTACTGAAAGGAAGAACATAAGAAAAAAAAGGAAAAGTCTAAATACTGGAAGATTATAGATTGACCGTGTGTATAGATGAATGGAATATGGTCCGGGTGCGGTAAAAAAAAAACTCAAATAGTAGAATTATACTATTTTATTGAGCCAACGTTTCGCCCCACGTTGTAGGGCTTCGTCAGGGCTAAAAAAATTAATTTAATTTTTCTTATTATACCTTACGTTTTTACATTTTATACCCCTGTTATTTTACACTTATGTTTTTTCTTTTTTTCCTTTTTGTAACTATAGTGTTTGTATCTTTTTTAGCCCAGACGAAGCCCTGCAACGTGGGGCGAAACGTTGGCTCAATAAAATAGTATAATTCTACTATTTGAGTTTTTTTTTTACCGCACCCGGACCATATTCCATTCATAAAAGTCTAAATATATTTTCCTGTTGGTTATTATATATTGATTCTTTTCAGTCTTAAAAAAATTTTGATAAATTGCTTAGGTAATGGAACACATTTTTGAATATATATATTTCTTACTATTTTTTTTTCATTTTTTTGCTAAAATAAATTGATTTCTGGTTGTGCGAACTAAATTTTATGTGGAAAACTACTACCAATACGAATAAAATTTGAGTTTTAATAGACCTCCTTACGTCTCAGGATTCCGTAGTTATAGATTTCCCGAAAATAAATTCCCTAAGTAGATTTCTCAGTATCTCGGGCACTATTGAACGTAATGAGATCTGTTAGGGCTCATATTTTAGCAAATTTACTCTACTTTAAACGACATTGTTTTAGGTTTTCTAGTGTTGTTGGTAGTTTTAAAGATATAGAACTCCGAAGGAAAAATTAATTATTTATAACGTTTGAAACAGCCACCATTTCATATTACCCCTACCTATACTTGGCAGACTCATCAATTTTGACTAATACTCCTACATAGTTTTCATTAAAGTAATCTAAAATTGTAGTAAAATAACTGCCATTTTTTCTTCTCGGTTCTTGTACTATTACATTTTAATATTCTTAACGAATGTTTATTTGATATTTTTTAAATTCGTATCCTCCATTTCCATATTAATAAATACATTATAAATTATGTATAACTAATGATATTTTACAAAAAAAATTTAATTTTGTTAAATTTACAACTGTATGAAAAAAAAAATACAATACGAAAATGTGATAAACGTTTCAGAACATATAATCTTAGAAAGAAACCACCCAATGATGGTAGCTCAATTACAGTTTTGAATAAGAAGATCCAGTGTCCATCTTCTTTTCAGATTTCTCGCAGGATTATTAGCGATTTTTAAGGAAGAGAGATTAAGAACTAATGGGTTAAGGTGGGTAAGGATTTCGTAATAAGAAGAGGCTTGTCTACTTCGGGATAAATCTGTAACGAATGAGATGTTGAGGTTTTTATGGATGAGTTTACTTGTGACGTAATAGTTTTTACGGAGGAATTGGGATTGTAAAGATTGGATACGGAAGAAATTTGATGGTTTGGTAGTCCAAATAGGTCTGATTATAATAGTTCATGAGAGTTTTTTTTGTAGTAAATGGGAAGTTTAGAGCGTTTCTCATTCTACGAGCAGTTTCTTGTTATTTCAGTCTACTATAAGGATTCAAAGTAAGTCTGTAGTCAAGAGTCCTGAGTGGCAAATCTGTTCAATAGGCTTCAGCGGGATATTAAAAAAAGACACCGAAGGGCAGGAGAGTAGAGGTTCACGACGGAGAGTAAAGGTGATCTAATAGAACTCTAGGTTACAAAAAGTTGGTAGATAATTTATTTCCAGATAATAACAATTAAAGAAAGTATATATCATGAGATGGAATGGTCAAAATGTAATAATTTGATATATTTTAAATTTGTTTTTCTCCTATCCTCAATGGAAAACACTTTCAATTAATTAGCTTATAAACTACACACTTATTTTTTCTCTCAAATAAAACTCAGTTCCTCTTAGAGGCACTGTCCTGGTGCCACCTCCCTTAGCATTACCAGGCAATGTTCCATTCTAATTTCTGAAAGGGTTCTAAATTAACTCCTTAAAACTAATTATATTAACTTTAATATTTAGGTTGGCTAAGCAAAATCCGTTCTCTAATAATAAAAGTTTTCAAAAAAGTAGTTCATTGCTCTAGAAAATCCTTCTGTATTTTTTAAAAATTTAATTATAAGCTAACTTTGACTTTTCTCTTTTATTAGAATGGAATGAACTGAAAAGAAAGACGGATATGACGCTTGATAGTTACAAAAGCTGTCTCTGAACATGACGTTTGAAAAGCCCAAGTGCAATATGTAGCTTATTTTTCTTGTAATTTCCGGCTTACGTACTCACTTACCTAAGTGACCGTTTAGTAATCTTTTAAAGTTCTCGCCTCGGTGTAAAAACCCATTTTTGTGAGTTATTTCTATTTATTACCTCAGTGATTCCTATAATTTCAACCTAAGAGCACTAAATTAAAATACACTCATATAGGGCGTTTCAGAGTTAAGTGTTGAAATAATTGAAATTATTCAGTGATAAATATTTAAAATTCAAACTGAAAATATGAACTAACGATATTTAAAAAAAAAAAAAATAGAAATCAATATGAAGCTGTGTCTGTTAATGCTTTGTTGAGGAGATATTCACGTTTAATTTTAAGGCTATGAATTATTTAGTTAATAAAAGAAGATGCGGTCAATAAAGATACAAAAATAAGTAAAATTTATTTATTTGTGCCGACGTTTCGACCTGAATTTTAGTCCTCCATCAGGGCTGAAAACAAAAAGAGATAACTACTTTAATTCAGAAACCATAAAAAATAAAAATTAAATAATAAACAAACTTGGAAATATATACAACAGTAAATTAAGTAAATAGTATTTGATTTATTTTATCTAAACGGTATTTCATGGTTATTTATACACGATGACCACAATTTCCGCTTGGTTTAACGTATTTTTTGTACTCGCAGGCCTATTATGTAGCGGATGATTTTGTCCATTGGAAACATATTAATTAACAAAACAACTTCCATAATTGATTCGGATTATTTTAGAAAAACAAAGCGAGATAAGTACTCTAATTTTTATTGATATAGAAAAAATAAAATAATAATCAACAAACTTGGAAATATTTATAACAGTAAGTACGAAGTAGATGATACTGATAGAAGATAAAATATAATATTGTAGAGGTAATATTTATATAAGATAAATTATAAAAAGATATTAAAAATTACACAATGCACATGTAAATAAACAGAATAAAAGGCTACTTACATATTCACATATATTATGTTAATTTTAATTACTTATTATTTAAATTTTCTACCTTTACAACCTTTATTGTTATGTGTATTTTAAAGATTGTTTGTTATTATTTTATTTTTATTTTTATCTAAACTAAGATCTCGTTTTGTATTTCATTCTTCTTTAAAGGCCTGAAAAAAAGGCCGAAACTTCGGCACAATAAATAGGTTTTACTTATTTTTGAATCGCTCCCGACCATCTTCTCTTCGTATCAAATCTAAGGTCAACTATAAACACCCCATTTTAATGTTAAAATTACTTTAATTATAAAATTAAAACATTAAAATTCACAATAAATCTAGTTCGAAGTGATTATCTTGATTAATTCTGCCAGTCTCTGTAGATTTCATACTCAGCACCAGTAGCCGAACAAAACTGGATTGTGTTATTGTTTTGCAAATTTTAATTATCCTTCGATCAAATAAATTTCAAAAAGAAAATAAACAAAAAAATGAACTAGTGGTGTCAGTTCTGGAGAGCCTGGTAATAACTCATATCTAATCCCTTTTGACCACTTCTACTGTATAAGAGGCCAAGTCTGTCTTAATGTCCAATGTAATACTCTCGAACAACTTTTGATAGGAATGTTTATGTTTACATTTCATTGATAAAGTAGATAGGACATGTACTAATTATAATTTAAATAATTCATTTTAATGTGAATATCTCCGACAAGCATTCTTTCTCACCAATTTTTTTTTCTTATTTTGAAATCCTTAATTCATACTTTTAGTTTGGACAATTAAGCCTGAAACACCATATATACAGTGTGTATAATACCATATAATATATATAATTTTTTTTTCCTTAGGTTACTTTCAATAACCCAATATTACCCCGTCTACGTATTTTAATTGTATAATATTGTTAAAGGAAATAATGTAATCATGATCTGAAAAATGGTTTTGCTTCATATCGATTTTTTTTTAAATTTGTTTATTGACATTCAGAAATATATTAAAATAAAAATACACCTAGTAATTTGATGTTAGATTATAATAGTGATATAATAATATGTAATAATATAATAGAAAAACTACCCATAAGTAGCACTCTAATAACATTGCTATATTAGAAGGTCTTGACGCCATACATATTGAACAGTACGTTCTTTATTTGTGACAAAGTAATAGTACAAGAGCTCAAGATGAGAAAAAAACTCTGTTATTTCACCACAATTTTTGATTACTTAATTGAAAACTATGTATAATTACTAGTCAAAACTGATGACTCCGCCAAGTATAGGTAGGGGGAATAAAAAATGGCGACTGTTTCAAAACCTTAGAAACATTAATTTTTCATTCGGAGATCTATATCTTAAAAACTACCAACAACAATAGAAAATCTAAGAGAACATCTTAAAGTAGAGTAAATTTGGTAAACCCTAATAGAGCTATTAACGTTCAATAATTCTCGAGATATAGCTTTTTAAAAAGCAATATTTCATAAAAATGTTGTACAGAACGTACTGAAAGGTCAGTAGTTAGTGAATTGATTTTGAAAAATCTATATCTCAAAAACCATTTGACGTACAGATGTCAGTTAGAACTCAAATTAAAGCTAGTGTAATGCGCTATAAAGTAGTTTATGACGTTTATCCTCGTAGAAGTAGTAGTTTTCATGATATTTCCTAAAATAAATTGATTTACAGTTGTTCGGACAAATTTTCTTTTGCTAAATTTATATTCATATGCGAAGATCATAAAACTACTATCCCTACGAAAATAAGTGTCATAATCCAATTTATAGTAAGTTAAATTTCCTTTATTTTGAATGCTGGCAGACATATGTGCATCTTATGGATCTAGACTTATATATTTTAAAAATCAAGCATTTTATACGAACAAGAAATTAACAGTTAGTGAATTTATTTTGTTAAATATCATAAAAACTGCTACTCCTACAAAGATAAACGTTATAAACTATTTTATAGTAGATTTAACTAGATTTAATTTGAGAGCTGACAGACATCTGTACGTCCTATGGTTTCTGAAGTAAAGTTTTGCAAAACTCAAACTTACTGTCCGAACAACTATAAATCAATTTATTTTTTTGAAAATATCATGAAGGTAAAGGTCATAAAATACTTTATAGTATGTTAAACTAGCTTTAATTTGGGTGCTAATTGACATCTATACGTCAAACATTTCCTGAGATATAGATTTCTCAAAATAAATTAACTAACTACTAATCTTTCATTTGCTTTTTAAAAAGCTATATCTCGAGAACTATTTGACGTAAATAGTTCTATTAGTGCTTACAGTTTAGAAAATTTACTCTCCTTTAAATAATGTTCTTTTAGATTTTCTATTGTTGTTGGTAGTTTTTAAGATATAGAGCTCCGAATGAGAAATTAGTGTTTTTTAAGGTTTTGAAACAGCCGCAATTTTTTATTCCCCCTACCAAAAATTGGGGTGAAATAACTGCCTTTTTTTCTTCCTGGCTCATGTACTATAAAGAACATTAGGATTGGATAAGATAGGAATTCGAGGTTCGCTTGATATCAATGAATCAACTTTTTACCAAATCCTTGAAACATGGAAAACAAAACTAATATAATTAATTTTCCGAAAAAAAACTATGTTGATTAATATTGTTTCTTCATTGTTATAGAAGATTGGTATTGATTAAAATTCTAATAGCGGTAGGTTTCATCCTCATAATACATCATTTGAAAATTAATGACTGTTGTTTTATCATTTTGCAGAGTAATGATCAATCTTTTCAAGAGGGCGGCGCTTTTGTCGAGGACCTATCAGAATATTGGAACGGGAACAGATCTCTCTAAATGGACTTTGAAGTGGATGCGATCGCCACCTGCTTTCTAAACCCAACAGCAACCCTTATGGTATGTAAAGACCAAACATGGAGCACCAAGTCATGAACTAGTTTTCAATCATTGCCTATAAATTGCAGTCTTCAAACATCAATTCCAACTGAGTGATGGGTCTAGGTAATGAATATATAAACCTTTTTTAGGAGCTGGATTTATAATACATCCTTCATGTTTTTTGCTGCCAAGTCATTTGTGATATTTTTATTATTTCTTTTCTTTAATTCATTGTTTGAACAATGTTACAGTAAATTTGCCAAATATCAAGTTCCGCGAATAAAAAATATTGCACTATCAACAGTTTTTAAATTATTGAAATTTTAAATAAATAAGTTAAAATTAATTATTAGTTATTTCCTATGTAATTAACTATTTACACAACTATTTTAACATTTTTTTTTTGTCTTTATTGATATTTACAACTGTACATTAAAATACAGTAAATTTGATCTCAGTTATAATGGAGTAATACAAGCGTATTGAGAAACTACCCATTGGTAGCACCATAATGACATTTTTACATTAGCAGGTCTTATGGCCATCTTGCTTTCAGGCGCCTCGGAGGATTGTCAGGAATGGAAGAGGAAGCAAGGTTAGAAACTAGTGGGTTTGAGTGGTTAGGGAGATATTAATGGAAACAATGATATCTGGTTCGGGTTAATTTGGTTACATATAGAACATTAAGGTCTTATCAGCAAAGTAAGAAGGATTGAGGATTTTGGACAGCAATGATCGGATACGAGAGTATTTCGTACGTTTAGTGGAGCCCCAAAGCTCAACTCTGTATGTCCAAATTGGCCTTATTACAGTCATGTAGATCAGTCTTTTGTAATGTGTTGGAAGTTTAGACCGTATGCCCAGTAAGTACAGTAATAGTCGAAATCGACGTGCAGTTACCTGTCTTTTTAGTCTTGTGTGATTATTCTAGGTTTGTCGTTTGTCCAGATGTAGTTCAAGGTAGCGGATCTGTTCGACAGCGTGAATTTTTACACTTTTATACTGATTTGTATAGCAGGAGATGGACATTCACCAATGCAGATATAACAAAGTATATGATTGTAAGTCAAAAAATCAACTCTAACGACATGGTCTGCCTGAATAGCAAATGGTTTCCGAATGTAGACAGTTTCAATAACATCAATTAATGATCAATGGGCGGAGATAGACCAGCATATTACAAACGCAAACAGAGCATTTTCTCTTTGTCAAGAACGGTAAAATCCAGAAAGATGTCTATAAATCTAAATAAAGTGAGTAAAATGGCATAATAAAGCCCTCATACGTACGGATGTGAGATCAGATACCCTAGAAAGTAGAATCAAGAGATTGGAACGGAAAGTCCTCCGTACAACAGGAGTGATCTGGGATCACAGAACCGATTTTCGCTTCACAGAGTTCCCCGCATTAAGTGGTAGAGAATGTCAGTGTATATAATGGATATATTTTTTTGTAAATTTATATTGCCTTTTTTTCTCCACCCCCTCTGGATGTCTCCACCTTCCTCAACCTTCTATTCTATCGTAAGGACATAGAGCTAGTACCCAATCAGGACTTACATTCCCCTTTGTGCCTGCAGACTAGTAACCTGTAGAACGACATTTCCTTCCTGCAAGAACCTGAGGCTAGTACCCAGTCAGGACTCCCCCCCCCCTTCTGGTATAGAGTCCCTAGTATTGTAATTCGGAGTCAGATCATCATGTAACACAACCAGCTCGAAACCTGATTAAAATAGTTGGACCAAGTATTTAGAAAATCTTTTTCTTAACCTCATTTGATTTTGTTTATTTGAAAAAACATAATCATCCCGCATTGTAAGCAGTTAGAGAAATATAGAAAAGCAAATTTTAAAAGAATTAGATAATTAACAAAAGGAGAAAATAAATTTTGTAGTGCATCCAGGGTTCCTATGACAATGGTTATATTATACTCTAACTAAGTATTGATATCCTCATTAACACAGAAATTATTGTTTTGAACCGTGCAATATTCATTTAATTTCAAAGTAGGTTCTTAACTGAAAGTTGAATGTTTCATTATTCAGATAAACATGTTCGATGAAAATAACCCATTTTCCTTTAATTTAGTAGCAATTAAAAATAATTTAGTTTAACCGCAATTATATTTTAATGCTAACTAGACTGAGGATAGTGGAAAATTTTATTGGTCCTTAGCTCTGAGCGGCTAGACGAGTCAGCACTTGCCGTTTCAAGTAATCAAGTTAGCAACTTCCGTAATTACTGAGTGAAGGGGCTTAAATCAGTTAGGGGAGAATACTGTTTATCAGGGAGGAGGGGGGGGGGAGGGTCTCACGGGCGGAATTATCACAATTCATGACGTAATTGCGTTCTTGCGAGGCCATTTCAACCTGCCATTAATCTGTGATCAATTCACTTAGAATCGCCATCTTAAATAGCCATGGATCTAGACTATCGATATCTCGGAAACGTAATCTTCGCTGATTATTTATTAGGCCGTAATCGATATTTATTGCTTGAAGATAATAAAATTTTTATATTACTTATGAAAGACATAAACGTTTTTTAAAAAATATAATGCAAAACCATGAGTATAATTGTAAATATTCTTTGATTCCATACAAACATATTAATTTGTAAATTGATATAATTTAACTGAGGAAAATCTGGCGGTCAAGCATGATTCTGACCAAGTCACTTGCACAACCTTTGGTTTTGTAACAGTACTCCCTTAAAAGTACTGAACCTTTAAAGTTTTTAGCGGTACAAATTTATTATATATATTAATTATCACGCCCTTTCTCTATTAAGGGCTCCATTCATTTAAATCCAGTTTATGTTATAATCATAGTTATCAAATAAATACTGAAATTAATCAATTACTCAACTTTGGCTCTTTTGTCTAGAATATTTTGGTCCCTGAAGGGAAAGAAAGTTTCATACCGTTATGACCAGCACATATAATACACAAATAGTAGAGAGAATACGGGCGAGCTGGGACACTTCCGTGAGGAGCCAATCAGAAGCCAGCATTTTGATGACGTCACACATGGCGGGAGATTTGAATTCAAATATTCGGCTCGACCCACCCTTAACCACTCACGTGGTCTGTCACGTGGTCTATCACGTGATCATTAGGCAGCCAATGGGAGGCCAGTATTTGGTCACGTGACCCCCTGG